>NC_057808.1:28649446-28949446 GCF_018294505.1 Triticum aestivum
AGAACCCTAGCTAGCAGAGAGAGGAGGAGCGGTGGGGGGCTTACAGAGGGTGCAAGGCGAGGAGGCAGGCCCGACGACGGCCGAGGTTGGGAGGGGAGGAAGCAGAGGAGGGAGGCATGGCGCGTCGGGGTCGGGGCCAGGGGCGGGGGCGAGTGTCGGGGTCGGGGTCGAGCACCGCGGTCGGGGCGAGCGCAGGGGCGCGGCGAGGGTAGGGCTCCGGCAGCGACGACATAGGGGAAGAGAGAGTGGGGATTTGGGGGGAAAAGTAGAGGCGGGAAGTGTTGGGGAACGCAGTGTTTCAAAAATTTTACCTACAATCACGCAAGGTCAATCTAGGAGATGCATAGCAACGAGCAGGGAGAGTGTGTCCACGTACCCTCGTAGACCGAAAGCGGAAGCGTTTAGTAACGCGGTTGATGTAGTCGAACATCTTCGCGATCCAACCGATCCAAGTACAGAATGTACGGCACCTCCGCGTTCAGCACACGTTCAGCTCGATGACGTCCCTCAGGCTCTTGATCTAGTTGAGGCCGAACGAGAGTTCCGTCAGCACGACGGCGTGGTGACGGTGATGATGAAGTTACCGGCGTAGGGCTTCGCCTAAGCACTACGACAATGTGATCGAGGTGTGTAACTGTGGAGGGGGGCACCGCACATGGTTAAGAGAAACTTGTGTGTCCTGGGGTGCCCCTGCCCCCGTATATAAAGGAGGGGAGGGGAGGCCTGCCGGCCCTCCTAGGGTGCGCCATACTAGGACTCCAAGTCCTAGTAGGTTTCCACCTAAGGAAGAGGGGGAAGAAGGAAGGAAGAGGGGGAAGGGAAGGAAAGGGGGGCACCGCCCCCTTCCCCTAGTCCAATTCGGACCCCAGGGGGCGCGGCCAGCCCCTCTTGGGCCTTCCTCTCTTCCAACTAAGGCCCATCGAGGCCCATTAGTTTCCCCGGGGGGTTCCGATAACACTCCGGCACTCCGATAATTATCCAGTACCTCCCGAAACTCATCCGGTGTCTGAATAACATCGTCAATATATCAATAATCTTTATGTCTCGACCATTTCGAGACTCCTCGTCATGTCTGTGATCTCATCCGGGACTCCGAACAACCTTCGGCCATCAAATCACATAAACTCATAATACAAATCATCATCGAACGTTAAGCGTGCGGACCCTACGGGTTCGAGAACTATGTAGACATGACCGGGACACATCTCCGGTCAATAACCAATAGCGAAACCTGGATGCTCATATCGGCTCCTACATATTCTACGAAGATCTTTATCGGCCAAACCGCATAACAACATACGTTGTTCCCTTTGTCATCGGTATGTTACTTGCCCGAGATTCGATCGTCGGTATCACCATACCTAGTTCAATCTCGTTACCGACAAGTCTCTTTACTCGTTCTGTAATGCATCATCCCGCAACTAACTCATTAGTCACATTGCTTGCAAGGCTTGTAGTGATGTGCATTACAGAGAGGGCCCAGAGAGACCTCTCCGATACACGGAGTGACGAATCCTAATCTCGATCTATGCCAACTCAACAAACACCATCGGAAACACCAATAGAGCATCTTTATAATCACCCAGTTACGTTGTGACATTTGATAGCACACTAAGTGTTCCTCTGGTATTCGGGAGTTGCGTAATCTCATAGTCATAGGAACATGTATAAGTCATGAAGAAAGCAATAGCAGTAAACTAAACGATCATAGTGCTAAGCTAACGGATGGGTCTTGTCCATCACATTATTCTCTAATGATGTGATCCCGTTCATCAAATGACAACACATGTCTATGGCTAGGAAACTTAACCATCTTTGACTAACGAGCTAGTCAAGTAGAGGCATACTAGGGACACTCTGTTTGTCTATGTATTCACACATGTACTAAGTTTCCGGTTAATACAATTCTAGCATGAATAATAAACATTTATCATGATATAAGGAAATATAAACAACAACTTTATTATTGCCTCTAGGGCATATTTCCTTCAGGAAGAAGCAGAGAGAGTGAGGATTTTGGGGGTTAAGTCGAGGTTGCAGTAGCGCTTTTATCCAGAAAGCGCTACTGCTATTACAGGTAGCTATAGAGTTTTTATACGGAAAGAGCTACTGCTACCTTGACTAGCTATAGCTCTTTTTCAGAAAAGCGCTACTGCTATAACCAGTACCTATATCAGTTTTCCTGTATGTTTCTTCTATGTTCTTTTCCTTTATTTTCTATCCCTTTTCTTTTCTTTTTCAGAATAGGAACATATATATTAAATCATTTGACCCATGCATAATGGCTAAGTGTGTACACAAAATAGGAACATATATATTATATCATTTGACCGATAACATACGGTTCCTTGGTGTTGACATTTTCATTTTGGAGTGAGCTTCTTTCCCTTCTTGTTCGTTGAAGAATAATTGAGCCCCTCATTGTGACTTTTCCTTTTCCATGGAGTATAGTCTTTCTTAGGTAATGTAGTATTGATTCTTCTTTTGACGTATACTTCATCGTCATCGTCATCTTCCCTCATTGGGTTGCCGTACTGGTCGTAGTCTTCCTCGTTCGCGACTCCATCCATTCCAATGACGTTCCTTTTGCCTCTCCTCACGAAAACACGGCTGGGATTGCATGGGTCGGTTATGAAGAAGCATTGTGTCACGTGCTTAGCGTGTACCCATGGCTCGTTTTTTGCGATAGCATTCACGGTAGCGCTCTTGGCGTCAGGTATAGTCATGGTAGTGAAATACCGGTTTTCTCTTTCGACATTCTTAGCCCATCTGACATGGAACATCGTCGCATTGTGCAGTCCAGAGTAGTCAAGCTCCCAGATCTCCTCGACCCTTCCGTAAAATCTCTCAGTTGCATCGTTGTTGCTGCCGGTCATGCATTCCATCGTCACCCCTGAGTTCTGATCATCACTGTCCATATCTTTGGCCTCCGTGTAGAACGTGTATTCATTGATATCGTATGCCTGATAAGTGACGAGGTTGGGCGAGGGGCCATGTGCTAAGGCGTATATGAGCAATCCGTCCTTAGAGCCCTCTTCCAGGGGATTAGCAATAATATGCTCTTTGAACCAATGCAGGAAAGTAGAGTTATGCTCTCTAGTAACTTCAGCGTCCGTCCTGCATACCCCCCGGTCACGATACTTCTTTGCGATAATTTATTTGTGCGGTGCCACGAAAGAGATCTACCTCGTCTAGGTGTTGTAGCACTACCAAGTTTGCTCTGTCAAAGTCGTTGCATCGATCTGGGTATGCCACGTGCAGTTCCCTGCGACCGTTGGAGTGACCTTCTCCTTCGAGCCTCCCATCGTGCTTGTTAACGGCAAACCAACACCAATACCAGGCGGCTAGTCTGCGCCATATAGAAATTTCTCACAGAAAGAGATGCACTCTTGTGTCAGATAGCCCTGGACGATGCTTCCATCCGGACGGGACATGTTATGAACGAATCCTTTGATGATCCCATTCATCCTCTCAAACGGCATCATGTTGTGCAGGAATGACGGTCCCAGGTCTATCATGTCGTCCACAATATGGACACACAGATGCACCATGACGTCAAAGAACGCGGGCAGGAAGTACATCTCAAGCTCATTCAGTATCACAACGATCTCTTCCTGTGGCCTTCAGAGCTACTTCACACTGATCGACTTTTGAGAGATGACGTCAAAAAAGTTGCAGAGACCAATAAGTGTGTCACGGACGTGCTTGTCCATTATCCCTCTAAGGGCAACAGGTAGTATTTGCGTCATGATCACATGACAATCATGGGACTTCATCCCGCTGAACCTTTTCTTGTTCGTGTCTAGATATCTGCTTATCTTGCCACAGTAACCGGAACTAACTTTGACTCTGGTAAGGCACTTAAAGAATTGATCGATCTCAGCCGGACTTAAGGTGAAGCAAGAAGGGGGGCAACAATCCTCTTCCTTTACTTTTTTGGCCTTCTTCTCTCGTGCCTCTGTCTCCGTCTCTGTCTCGTCTGACTTTTTACCGGGCGGCATGTGCAGATCTTCCCTGATTTTCAAATCTTGCAAGTCTTTTCTTGCCTTCGGCCCATCCTTGGTCTTATCCGGCATGTTCATTAGTGTCGCGAGCAAGCTCCCAAGGACATTCTTACAGATATGCATTTGATCAAGGCAATGAGGTGTGTCGAGTTTGTGCCAGTACTCCAAGTCCCAGAACACAGACCTCGTCTTCCATACCTTCAGCATCGGCTCTGGCGCCTTTTTCATCGTCTTTCCTGGCGCGGGGCACTGTTCCCAGTTTTTCAACAGCTCATCGATTTCGGCGCCGCTCCGCTTATGTGGAGGTCCTCGATGCTCAGGGTGACCATTGAATAGATCTCCACGGTTTCTCCACGGGTCGTCCTAATCGAGCCATCTTCGATGCCCCATGTACATGATTTTCCCAGACCCGCCATCTTTCCTTGCCGTTAGCTGCTGAGAAATTGTATCATCCATGCACCTTGTGCGTCCGCAATATCCATGGCGCACCTGGCCTGCGACATATCCGTAACCGAGAGAGTCATGCACCATCATGATCAGCGCGGCTCTCATGTAGAAATACTCGCCTTTGCTGTCGTCCCATGTCTTGGCCGGTGTTTTCCATAACGTGTCTAACTCCTTTTGAAGTAGCCTCAGATATAGATTAATATTATTTCCCGGTTGTTTCGGCCCTAGAATCAGCATGCTCATGTGAATGTACTTTGACTTCATGCACAACCAGGGGGAGGTTGTACATCCATACAAACACGGGCCATGTGCTATGGTTGGTATTCTGGTTGCCAAATGGATTCATGCCATCGGTACACGCACCGAGCATGATGTTCCTTGCATCACATTCGAAATACCGATAGAAGCCGTTCAACGCTCTCCACTGGCTTCCATCCTTGATGTGTCTTAGCTTCGGATCATCTCCATCGTCGGGCTTCTTCCTCTCTGCGTGCCAGCGCATGAGCTTTGCTTCCTTGGGATCTACGAAATACCGCTGGAGATGGGGAGTGATCGGTAAGTACCAAACAACCTTCTGGGGAGATTTCTTCCCAGCCTTCTTGTATTGAGAAGCATTGCACACCGGGCAGCTTGTTTTTTCCGCGTGCTCCTTCCGATAAATTATGCAATCGTTGATGCATGCATGGTATCTAATGTGCGGCATGTCAAGAGGGCACACGATCTTCTTGGCCTCATCCACACTAGTAGGACATAGATTCCCCGTGGGAAGAACATCCTTTAGGTACTTGAGATGCTCATCGAGGCTAGTGTCGGTCCATTTGTTTTTAGCCTTCGTCTTCAGGAGTTGGAGCGTGAAACTCAAGCGGGTCACATCAGGATTGCAACCATCATACAATAGAGTGTTCGAGTCTACCACCAGTTGCTACAGCTTAGCCTCCTCTCTAGAAGCAGCTCTCTCAGTACTCGTCTTCTTGCGAAGCAGTGCTTGAACATGAGGGTCCCCCACGATTGAACTTAGTACCGACAAAGTCTGCGGCGTGGAGTCCACATTCTCTCCGTCGCCATGTCCGGCCCCTTCTCCGCCGCCATGTCCGGCCCCTTCTCCTCCGCCATGTCCGGCCCCTTCTCCGCCACCATGTCCGGCCTCTTCCCCGCTGCCATTATCGATCATCTCTTCGTCTTGCCCCGTGTCGTCATTGCCTGCCCCGTCGGCGTCCTCAACATCATCATCCTCATCTTCAATTATCCACCGAGTATAGCCATCCATGAAACCAGTCATGAGCAGGTGCACTTTGACACGACCATCATCATAGGGGTCGAGCCAAACTATTCCTTTGCATCTTCGACATGGACATAAAACCTCAGTCAGGTTATTTTCTTTCATGTCCTACACGGCCGAATGCAATCACCTGTCCACCATCGTTCCACTGACCATCATGAACGCCTGCACGGTAATAATAAACAAATTGATTATAAAAATGGGTGCATGCATCAATGTCATACAAAAATTCGGCATGACCTTCCCTAAAAATAGGACATATAGATCTAGAGTTTGCCCGGAATTCGCCGAAACGGAAATAAATCGACATTTCGGCAAAACATAGGCAAATCACAAGCACAATTCGGCGTCAACTCATGCCACACACACAATTTCCATCATATCGCTCGATTATGTCATATCGCACACACATACACATATTTCCATTCTTGCAAAAGCATGAATTTTTAATCACCTATCTCGAGATCGAGCACATGATGGAGATGATGATGTAGTAGGGAGATCAAAAGTGGAGAAAGCTCTTCTTGACAAGGCTAGATCTAGTTAGGGGGTACATAGGTCACTTCACTAAATGCTACATCTACCTAGCTAGCTAATTTGGGAGTAGACAATTTCAACTAGTGGAGGGGGAAGGAAAAAGAGAAAGGAGATGCATTGATGGAGGTGGTGTAGTTAGCTAGGAGTAATAAAGAGAGAGAAAGGTAGGTAGAAGAAGGAGAGTAATGGGGGAGAAGTAGTGAGGAAGAAGCAAAGTAAGGAAGAGAGGAGGTGGGATATAGGGGAAAGAGAGGAAGAGAGGATGGGGGAGGGGGGAGGGAAAAGGTGGTATATGCTGCGGCTTAGCAGTAGCGCTGGTCGTAAACCGCGCTACTGCTAATAAGATAGCAGCAGCGCGCTTCTGGCACACGCGCTACTGCTAAGCGGGGCCCGCCATGTGGCTAGTTTCAAAATTAGCAGTAGTGTCACCCAAAAAAAGCGCGCTACTACTATTACTTTATCGGTAGCGCGGTTATCAAGATCGCACTACTGCTAAACCTAGGGTGGCGGGAACTGTCGGTCGATTTTAGTGCAGTGTGGTTCCACCGAGTCGTGCTTCTGCTAAGTGAGTAGCAGTAGCGTCTCTTTTGATCCCACGCTACTGCTAATTAGCAGTAGCGCCTCTTCCTGTACCGTGCTGCTGCTAAGATTCTGTGTATAAGGTTTTCCCTAGTAGTGTAATGATGAGGCGTACGGAGGAAGAAAAAACCATGTTCGGATGTACGACATCCATATTTGGATTTATTTCTTCTTTGAAGTTTATTTATATTTTTAAAATATCATAAAGACTTATGCCTCCTTTGGTGTCTTTCCCAACCGATAATGAATATAAAAAAGACCAAGAGCAAGAAGAATGTGTGTTGTCTAACTTTCTAAAATTAGCTGCTAATATTTTGATTGTCAACGAAAATAGTGACAACTTATTAATTATTTACTTAAAACACTAACATTCTATATAGCATATTCATATGAAATAATGAGCAAATTTTGATCCTAAGACCCTATCAAAAAATAAAATATGGAGTAGCATGTATAGATACATGTTCAAAATCTATCCGCCCTGCGCGGGTCGCTCTACTAGCTTTTAATTTTTGAGGTGATCTACTAGTTTATTTGTATGCTAAGAGTTGGAATAGACCAGAGGTCCATTAACCTTTGACACTCGGCCAGTAGGCTGTTCCACTTGGGGCTAACCAAGCCGCAACTTGCAACCCCCACCAGAACCTCTTAAATAATGGGTTGCATATTGTAACAACCCAGGATCAGTACTTTTCTTAGAACTGATTGTCCATCATGTTCGTCTCATAAGAATTGCATTAGCATCAAACATTCATTCAAATTTAATTTGAAATGAGGAATTAACCAACCCTCATGTTTTTCTTAAGGGGCTAAACCCTTTTACCAAATGTCCAAAATGCCTTCTCAAACCCTAGATAATTTGGTTAGAGCCTCTCTTTACTATGTGGGAACTCCCATATATTTATTAGAAGGATTTATTTTGGACTGATCAACTTTTGTGGTGTGTCTTCTAATATTGGGGATTCCATTTGGAAGATTAAAATTACTTCAAATATACATGTATTCTTGTGGCTCATCTTTAACAGCAAAAGTTTGACTAGGGATAACTTGGCTAAAAGACGGCATGTAGATGATGCTTCTTGTGTGTGTTTGCAGTGATCTTGCATCTAATCAACATCTATTTTTTTAGAGTAGGCCAATGGCGTACCGTATTTTTATAGAAGGGAGAAAATAATGTTTACAAGAACCCATGCTATGATGAGTGTTAGACTATGTATAACTTCTGTATTTGTGTACGTATATTGTACCAATTGTAACACACCCATTATATATATGAGATAAGCTACCCCTAGAGGGTTGAGCTGGTTCCATCCTAAATCATTGTCTTACATGGTATCAGAGCTGGCTCCATCCTCCGCTTCCGCAAAACACTAGATCGCGTCGCCGCCATGTCGGGCGCCGCTGCCTGCAGCTCCTCCTCCGTCGGGTTCCTTCCAGCATCGCTCGCCGCCCTTCTCTCTCTCTCCCGCTAGACTCGGCCACCATGCGGCCGCCTCAGATCGGGACGAGGAGCGTCAGCTTGTTTTTCTCCAACCATCCTCCGGCTTCTTCGTCGCCGGGGCACGCGCTGACGATCCATACGTCCAGCGCCCCCTCACCCGCCTCATCAACCGCCGCCATCACGCCTCTGCCCTTTGCGCCCGAGGCTACCTCGTCGGCTGGCACGGCGGGCCTCTCGGGGTTGGGCTTGGCGCCGATCCATCCTGCCCTCATGGTGTCTGCGCCTTCGGCAGGATCTACTCCCGCGACGGATGTTCCCCTCTATGGGGCGTACCCGCCGCCCGCGGGCTCCACCCCCGCGTCTTCGCCCGTGCCGCCCGTCCCTGCCCCTATGGCGAATGCGCCCCCGGCAGTTTTTTCGACGGGCTCGTTGCCTCCATCGTTCCACTTCGGCAACCTCATCACTGTCAAGCTATCGTCCGACAACTATATTTTCTGGCGTGCGCAGGTTCTTCCGCTCCTTGGGAGCCACTACTTTCTTGGCTACGTTGACGACACTTTTCCTTGCCCTCCCGTGCTGGTGGACAATGTGAACGGTCCGGTTTACAACCTGGTGCACCGTGTCTGGACAGGGCAGGACCAGGCGAACCTCTCCTCCATCCAGGGGTCGCTCACTCCGGCTGTTGCCGGGCTCATCGTCTTTGCCAAGACTTCCCATGAGGCTTGGACAATCCTTGAGCGCTCCTTCGCGTCACAGTCGCAGGCCCGTGTCAGTGCTCTCCGTCGCGAGCTTGGCGCATGTGAGAAGCTCAATTCCATGGCCACGGAGTTCTACAACAAGGTCAAGGCTCTTGCTGACATGCTGGCGTCCATTGGACAGCTGCTTACCGACTCCGAGTTTAACTCCTTCATCATCAATGGCCTTGACGAGGAGTATGATGGTTTGGTCGAGATCATTAATGAGCGCGGCAACACGACCCCCATGATGGCGCATGAGGTCTACTCTCGACTTCTTCTCACTGAGCAGCGCGTTGAGGCGCACCGTGCCAACCGCAGCCGCGGCTCCTCCTCCGCTAACGCGGCATACAGAGGTGGTCGCTCCTCCGGTGGCGCCCAGTCATCCACCTCGGGCAAGGGGCCCGCACCGCTGCCTCCGGCCTCGTCCACCCCCACTTTGACTCTTCCCGGCGATGGGGCGTGTCTGCCAGCTGTGTGGACTTGAGGGGGCACTGGGCCTCTAAGTGCCATCGCTGCTTCCAGAAGAGCTTCCTCGGTCTCGGCAATGATGGAACGGATACGCGCAATACTGCGCGTCAGGTTGCAATGGCTGATCGCCCGGCACCGCAGAAGCCTCAGGGACACACTCAGTCCTACTCCATCGACCCGCATTGGTACATGGACTCTGGGGCGACGCAGCATCTGACGAATGAGATGGGTAAGCTTCATCCTCGTGAGCCCTATCATGGCTCCGATAAGATCCACACCGCCAATGGAGCAGGTATGCACATCTCTCATATTGGTCAAGTATCTCTTCTTACTAGTCATGCCAATAGGATTCTTCAGCTTCGTGATGTCCTTAGAGTACCATCTATGATGCGTAATCTCCTTTCAGTTCCTAAACTCACTTATGACAATAATGTGTTTTGTGAATTCCATCCGTTTGATCTTTTTATTAAGGATCGGGACACGAGGGACGTTCTTCTTAGTGGGCATCTCTACCAGGGCCTTTATCGTCTGGAGCATCCTAGAGTCTCTCGGGTTTTCAGTGGAGTTCACGTCTTGTCATCACAGTGGCATGCTCGCCTTGGTCATCCTGCCACACCTATCGTTCACCATGTTTTGCGTCGTCATGAGCTTCCTAGCGTGTCCAGTAATAAAGATGTAGCAGTGTGTGATGCTTGTCAGCAAGGGAAGAGTCATCAACTTTCTTTTTCGGAGTCTAGTCATGAGGTGAAACATCCTCTAGAACTTGCTTTTTCGAATGTATGGGGCCCTGCCCAAACTTCTCTTAGTGGCCATAACTATTATATCAGTTTTGTGGATGCTTACAGTCGCTTTACTTGGCTCTATCTTATTAAGCGTAACTCCGATGCGTTTGATATTGTTGTTCAGTTTCTAAAACATGTTGAACGTCTTCTCAAGCATAAAATTGTTCATGTTCAGTTGGATTGGGGTGGCGAGTAATGCAACCTCAACTCCTTCTTCCAGTCACTTGGGATCGCTCATCGTTTAGCATGTCCACATACACATCAGCAGAATGGTTCCGTCGAACGTAAGCATCGTCATGTTGTCGAGACTATTCTCACTCTTTTGGCCCATGCATCGGTTCCTTTCCAGTTTTGGAGTGATGCTTTTACCACTGCATGTTTTCTTATCAACCGTACTCCCACACATGTTCTAAACATGAAGACTCCCATTGAACTTCTCCTTAATGAACAACCTGACTATACTTTCTTTAAAGTATTTGGGTGTGCTTGCTGGCCGCATCTTCAACCATACAACAAACGCAAGCTGGAATTTAGGTCCAAAAAGTGTGTCTTTCTTGGCTATAGTTCCCTTCATAAAGGTTACAAATGTCTTCATGATCCCACTAATCGTGTCTACATATCTCATGATGTCATGTTTGACGAGCATGTTTTTCCCTTTGCCAACCTACCTGTGCCCACCGATGCATCTCCCTCCATGCATTCATCCTCTCTTGCCTCTGACCAATTTGATTATGTTGCATACTCTCCTGTATTATTGCCTAACCATGGTGCAGGCACTGGACGTGGGGCTTGTTTGGAAATTTCGGAGGCTCCAACACCTCCCTCGCCGACGCCATCTGATGTGCATGTCGATCGCGCCGCGTCGCTGCATGGCCTCGATCCGCGCACCCATGCACGCTCGGATGATGTGCAGATGATGTGTTTGTGGCCCCGCGTGGGTCGTCGCCCCCTGGCTCTGGGCCGGCTGTGTCCTATGACCGGCCCATCACGCCCACCATGCCTGCCTCACTATCGCCCAAGGCTCGGCCCACTACGCCGGTGTCGCCGTCGTCACTAGTCCCTCTTGGGCTGTCTCCCTCGCTGATCAGCCCACTGGCGGGCTCTGGATCCACCACGCCGCATGGCCCACAGGCTGGCTCGACTCCACCGCCCAGCTCTTCGCCGCCTGGTTTCTCTACATCAACAGTGCCCAGCCCCTCGCCGGCTGGACCCTCTCCATCATCGTCGCCTAGTCCCTCGCCGGCTGCACCCTCGACCTCAACGGCTCCTATTCTGCGTCCACATACAAGCAGTCGCAGTGGTATTTTCCGCCCTAAGGAACGCACCGATGGTACTATTGCTTGGCTGGCTGCGTGTCTGGCTGCTGCTGTTGCGGATCCGTCCTCTGAGCCCCGCTCGTATCAGGCTACCATGCGCATTCCTCACTTGAGAGAGGCTATGGAGCAGGAGTATCACGCTCTTCTTCGCAATAAGACATGAACTCTTGTTCCTCCACCACCGCGGGTCAATGTTATTGATTCTAAATGGGTGTTCAAAGTGAAGAAGCACTCGGATGGGTCTATTGAGAGCTATAAAAGCGCACCTTGTTGCTAGAGGCTTTCGGCAGCGCTATGGTCTTGACTATGAGGACACCTTCAGTCCAGTCGTCAAGCCTACCACCATTCGGCTTCTTCTCTCTCTTTCCGTCACTTGAGGTTGGTCTCTTCGTCAGCTTGATGTGCAGAATGCCTTTCTTCATGGCTTCTTGGAGGAAGAGGTTTATATGCGACAGCCGCCTGGTTTTTATGATCCCGACCGTCCTGATCACATCTGTCGTCTCACCAAAGCGCTCTATGGTCTGAAGCAAGCTCCTCGTGCCTAGCATGCTCGTCTTGCAACAGCTCTTCGTGCTCATGGCTTTGTGTCGTCTACTGCCGACTCCTCATTATTTCTTCTACAGAAGCCAGAGGTCACTATGTATATTTTGGTCTATGTGGATGATATTATTCTTGTCAGTTCCTCTCAGTCAGCTGCTGATGCTTTTGTTCGTTCTCTTGGTGCTGATTTTGCTGTCAAAGATCTTGGGAAGCTTCACTACTTCCTTGGGGTTGAGGTTACTTCTCGTGCTGATGGCCTTGTTATGACGCAGAAGAAGTATTCCTTGGATTTATTGCTGCGGGCTAGGATGCCTAAGTGCAAACCGACTACCACACCTATGTCGTCCACGGACAAGATCACTGCTGTTGATGGTGAGCTTCTGTCTTCTGCGGATGCGACAGAGTACGGAAGTATTGTTGGTGGTCTCCAGTACCTGACGATCACGAGACCGGATATTTCTAATGCTGTCAACAGGGTTTGTCAGTATCTCCAGGTGCCTCAAGACACTCATTGGGCTGCTGTTAAGCGCATCCTGTGTTATGTCCAATTCACAGTGTCTTTTGGGATGCATATTCGGCCGACTCACTCTCGGGTTCTTTCAGCATACTCTGATGCGGACTGGGTCGGCAGTCCGGATGACAGGCGATCCACGGGGGGCTATGCTGTGTTCTTTGGCTCTAACTTGATCGCCTGGAGTGCTCGGAAACAGGCTACTGTATCGCGTAGTAGTACTGAAGCTGAGTATAAGGCTGTGGCTAATGCTATTGCAGAGATTATCTGGGTGCAGTCTTTGCTTCAGGAGTTGGGTATGTCCCAACCGCAGCCTCCTATCCTTTGGTGTGATAACATCGGTGCTACATACCTTTCTGCAAATCCGGTATTCCATGCTCGAACGAAACACATTGAAGTTGACTATCACTTTGTACGGGAACGTGTGTCACAGAAGCAACTACAGATCAAGTTCATCTCTTCTAAGGATCAACTTGCAGACATCTTCACCAAGCCATTGCCTCTACCACAGTTCGAGGCCTGTAGGCGCAATCTTACCCTTCTCAGTTCTTTAGAAAGTGGCTAAGATTGAGGGAGGGTGTTAGACTATGTATAGCTTCTGTATTTTTGTATGTATATTGTACCAATTGTAACACACCCATTATATATATGAGATAAGCCACCCCTAGAGGGTTGAGCTGGTTCCACCCTAAATCATTGTCTTACAACGAGAATGCCTACACGGATGCTCCGGCTCCAACAAAAAACAAAAGACTACTCTCTCACAAATCTATCTAAACCCTCAACTCCTATACCCGCCTTCTTCCAGAGTTTGATCTCCTCGTGGATGAGTTCGACAAGGTTAGTGTCCGAGCGCACTTGATCATTCCGGTTGAACACTCTTGCGTTCCTTTGCTTCCATAGATGTGTCGGGTGGTAGGTGCGACATATGCCAAAGGGTGGCTTATCATTGTGGGAGCCAGTAAGACGTCGCCGGTGCCTGGAAACGGGATGAGGCGAAGACATGCTCGCCGGCGAATCTTACCCAGGTTCGGGGCTCTCCGCGGAGATAACACCCCTAGTCCTGCTCTGCGGGGTCTCCGCATGATCACTAGATCAGAAAGAGTAGCTACAACTGCTCCTTGAGCTGTTGGGTCCAAGGGAGAAGAAGAGCAACTCTAGCTCTCATTTCCCTCTCTATATGGCGTGTGTGTGTAACTCTAAGAAGCCAACCCTTTGCATGGGTGCCCCGGGGGGTTTATATAGGCCTACCCCCCGGGGGTACAATTGTAATCCGGCTGGGCGCGGGTCCCAGCCGTCAGTGTCTGTGCTCGCCGGCTTCTCCGCCGGCCATTGGGGCCCGCCGACTGGTGGGTCCCGCCGGCTGCCGGCCTCTTGGCCGACAGGCCGGCCCCACCGCCTGGGGGTCTTGTCGGCGGCAGTTTACTGTAGCCTCGCCCCTGATGACGAGAGCTTTGTCGAGGTAAGCGTGGCTACAGTGTGCCGCCTCGAGGGCTCTCACTGCTGCCTTACCTCGTCTTGTCTCCTTAATGTGGCACATGTTTCGAGGGAGGGGGTAGCCGGCTTCTGGGGGCCGGCTACGCCCCTGGCCGACTGGGGGTGGCCGGGCCGCCTTCGTGCCCCTCTCTGGCTAAAGGGGCCCGCCGCCCGCGGGCCATACTGGCATCTGCCGCGGATGACGTCGAGGCCAGCATGGCTACAGGGCCGAGCCGGACGGGAGATGGCTGACCCGTACGGCGTCCTGTGGCCATGCCTGCCTCGGGATTCGGGGGTAGTGGGCCGCACTGTAGCCACACCCCGTCTTGTCACCGTTATGTGGGCGTAGTTTTGGTGGGTGCGGTCTTGGCCGGCTTCTTGGAGTCGGCGTTCTCCATGGCCGGCTCTTGGGAGTCGGCGTTCTCCATGGCCGGCTTCCTGGAGTCGGCCATCTCGTAGTTATCTTGGGGGAGGTTTCTGAGGATGGGTCGCCTTCTGAGGGTCGGCTCCTGGTGTAGCCGGCCGGGGGAAGGCGGCCCAATGCCTTGAATGCTTGAAGGCTCAAATGGCCTGACAATTTTTGAAGAACCAGGGGCAGTCGGTTAGGCTACCCGTGGCCATTTACTCCGACAGTAGTCCCCGAAGCTGATTGAGCTTCGAGGTTGGGTGGGAGTCGAGAAGCTCGGTCAGCTTCCTATCTTGACGAGCCACCAGCTGGGAGCCGGCTTCGGTTGGGTACGCCGCCTCGGCGAAAATTTTTGTAGTCGGAGGGCGGGAGCCTGCCAGCGCACGCACCGGGCCGCGGGCCGGCCACTTGCCGCCTGCGAACCACGTGGCATCCCTTGGCTAAAAAGCCTGCCAGCCCACGCGCGCGACGGGACGTCGCCGCAGGTCGGGGGCCCGCCACGCCTACGCCCGGGCCCAGGCGCGGATTCTCTGCGGCCCGAAGCCGCCCGCACGTCTTCCTGCGGTGGTTTCGGCGCGCCTTTAGGGCGTAATAATCGCGAGGCGTGGGGGGAGTGGGTGCAGTTAATCCCACGTCTCACCCCACGCCCTGCCTCCCCGGTTTCACCGTGCGAAGCTAAAAGTAGGGGGAGGGGGGAGAGCGGCAGGCGCTCGCGCGCCCCTCCCCTCTCCGGCATCTTCTTCCTTCAGCTCCTTCTTGCGACAGCGCCTCGTCACCGCACCGCTCTACCACTCGATCCTCCGCTGCCGCGCTCATTCTCGCCAGCCCTACGCCAAGATGCAGTTCCGCGGGGATTGGGACGGCTCCAACGTCCATGAGGATCACATCGAGTTCCTCCGCAAGACGCGGCGGCTGCCCGGCGCAGACAAAGTGGAGGTCCGTCTTGCGCCGGCGAAGGAGATTACGCCGGAGCCGGAGGAAGGGAGCGGGTAGTCTTCCGCTCGCATTTCTTGCGCGGCATCGGCTTGCCCGTGAGCGCCTTCTTCCGCTCCTTTCTCGAGTTCTACCAACTCCAGCCGCACCACCTCACCCCGAACACGGTGGTGCTGCTGTCCGCCTTCGTCACCTTGTGCGAAGGCTACCTCGGCGTCCTACCCACCCTCGAGCTCTGGGGGGAGTTCTTCCAGTCCAAGATGGGCACGCGCATGGAGGGCGTGCCAGCTCAGACTGGCGCCTTCGTCGCGATGCGGAGGGTGGCTGCCGACAACCCCTTCCCCGTCATCACGCTGATCCAGTCGGTGATGCTATGGCAGAAGTCATACTTCTACGTGAAGAACGTCGCCCCGCAGGGCGACTACGTCAATCTGCCGGCTTACGTAGCCGGCCCACCGGTAGGCAGGCGGCCCCAGTGGTCCTATCGGGCCGTGACGCTGACGCCGGCTGGAACCGCAGCTGTCGCCCGAGTGCTGGCAATGATCCAGTCGGAGGGCTTGTCGGGACCCGACCTGCTGGCCACCTTCGTCACGCGCCGGGTGCTCCCGCTCCAGAGCCGACCTCATCTGATCTGTCAGATGAGCGGCCAGCTCGATCCGAGTCGGATGTGCACCAAAGACATGCCGCACGACGAGGTGGCCTATATGGTGAACTGCAAGCTCTCCGCAGAGTGGCAGTTCGGCAAGGAGCCATATTGCCGAGCCCATCTGCCGCCAAAGGTATGTTCTCTTTTTCTCTTTCTCTTCTCTCAGTTTTGTCGCCGAGTTCCTTTTGGCCGACTCTGACTAGTCGGCTTGTCTTGACAGAGCCCTCTTCTTCGGCCTGCAGGCGGGTCGGATGCGGAGCGCCGATTCGTCCCCAACCGGACGGAGCACGATCTGGCGGACCCCGACTTGGGGGCGGCCGCTATGGACGACAACACCGAGGCGGGCGGTGGCCAAGACGGCGGCGAGGCAGGTGGCTCCTGGCTTGGAGTCAGCTTCGACGACTGGCCGGACGATGACGAGGCTGAAATCGTCCCACGCCGCCAGCCGGCGCCTGGTCACGGCGCGGGTTCCTCCGCCGCGCCGCCTGCTCGGGGCGGCGGGCAAAAGCGTCGTGCCGCGTCGGGCTTGTTCGGCAGTCGGTCGAAGAAGCCCAGAGGCGGGGCAGCGGCGACCAGGCGGGAGGAGGCGGCCGCGAAGGCGGCCCGCTTCCGCACAACGGTGAAGTAGCCGCAGACGGTGTCGGCGTAAGTACATGTTCCTTCGTGTATTCTTTTTTCTTTTCTCTGGTAGCTCCTGAGTCCTTGACTTTTCTCCA
The DNA here is from genome assembly GCF_018294505.1 of Triticum aestivum. Classification (NCBI taxonomy): domain Eukaryota; kingdom Viridiplantae; phylum Streptophyta; class Magnoliopsida; order Poales; family Poaceae; genus Triticum; species Triticum aestivum. The sequence continues at coordinate 28,666,265 of NC_057808.1, forward strand.
AAAAACCAGGGCTCCATTGTCGCTCGAGGGGGCTGCTGCCGCCTCCGTCGTTGGGTCGCCGGGAGGATCTGGGAGCACTACTCGCCGCGTGGACCCCCGCAACGATCTTCAAGCGGCGACGGAGCGGAACGCGCGGGAGGCACGGGAGGAGCGGGAGGCGTGGGAGGCGGTAGCATTGAGGGCGGCCGCCGCCAAGGCGGCGCAGGAGGAGGAGGCGGCGAAGGCGCGCGCTGACGCCGCAGCCAAGGCCCAAGCGGAGGCTGCGGCTGCAGCGATGGCGGAGGGGGCCTTGCTGGTCACCCAACTGCACGTCGCGGCGCCTGGGGCCCCGGAGCCCCCGCCAGAAGAAGCCGGCGGTGACCAGCCGGGGCTGGAGAGGGATGACGACATCGTCATCCTGGAGAGGGTGGCGGCGCCGGCCCCGCCAACTGGGGCGGCTCAAGGCGGCCGGCCTGATCTGCCGCCTGCGCAGTCGGCCGGAGGCGAGCCGGCCGCGAGGACTGATCTGGCGGTCCGAACGCCGTCGCGCCAGCGCACGGGGAAGGCCGTATCAGAGCCGCAGAAGGTTGCATCGGAGCCGCAGCCGGCCGCGGGCTCCAGCTCGTCGGCCCAGGATATGGAGGCGGCCAGCGCCACCTCGGGGTGGACGCCGGGTGGAGGGACGGCCGTGATGAATGTGGCCGCGCAGGACGTCTGGACCCGGCTCCAAGCCCAGAAGACAGCGCTGAGGAAATACAATGACGAGTTCCTTGCGACGCGGGCGGCCATCCGGGTTAGTCTTCTTATCTTGCTCTTTTGATCTTGGTTTCTTCCGTGGGGACGCATCAGCGCACCCACTGGGTGTAGTCCCAGAGTTCCGAGTCGGCTGCTGAGCAGGCGGCTTGGAACTTCTTAGCGGATCTAGTTTTGCTATTCTTGCTCTTACTTCGCTCTTCTGCCTGTCTTGCAGGACTACCACAATCTTCGCGCGGCTGCCTTCAACTCCCAAGCTCGGGAGCTGACCCAGAAGACCGCCGACCTAACTGAGAGCCGGGGTAAGTGCCTTGTCCTTTATCTCACGTGGGGGCGCGTCAGTGCACCAACTGGGTGTAGTCCCCGAGATTCGGGCCGACTGCTGAGCAGTCGGGTCGGATCTTCCTTGACGACTTCTTCTTATTGCTTCTTCTTTCTCTGTCGTCCCTGCAGCGGCCAACGCCAGTCTAAGGGAGCCGCTGGGGGGTCTCAGGCCGCCCTTCGTGCTAAGGAGGTCGAGTTTGCCGCCTTGGTGCAGGAGCGTGACCACCTGGCCAAGAGGTTGGCCGACCAGGAGGAGAGCCACAAGGCGGCTCTAAAGGCGGTGCAGGACAGCGAAGCCGCCCTCCAGGCTGAGTATGAGACAGAGGCGGCTGGCTGGGCCGAAGCAAGGCAGACACTGATCAATGTCTACGGCCAGATCGAAGATTTGGTTGACGGTAAGCCGCCTTCTTCTTCGTCCTTTCTTGCCGCTTGCCGCTTTTGGCTCGTTTTCTGACTTGGTGTTTTCTCTTCTTTCTCTTTCTTTCTTGCGCAGAGTACTTCCCTGGCTACTCCACCGTCGCCAACCAGATCATCGAGGCTCGCCGCGAGGCACGGAGGCAGGCTGGCGCCGAGATTGCACCAAACGCTAGCCGGTCGCTGGAGAAGCAGCTCTTGGCGATCCAGGCCCGCCTCCAGCCGGCTCATCGACTGCTCTGCCGGCTTCAACGTGCCGGGGCGCAGGTGTTGGCCGCCCTCTGGCCTGGCGAAGTGGTTCCCCGCACCCCCAGTCGGACTGCCGACTGGCTGGAGGTGGTGGTCGGCCGCTTCAAAGCCTGGAAGGCTTCGGCGGCTCGGTCCGGCTCCGGGCGGGCACTGGAGTTCGTCAAGGCCTGGTATCCCGTCCTAAGTCTGGACCAGCTGGCTACCTGGCGGCAGCAGGCCGACACGGAGCTGGAGCCGGCGCGGCCGGCTATCATCCGGCAGGCTTCGGCGATCGCCGACTACACCGACACCAGCGCCTTCGCCCCTGAGGTAGATGACAACGGTGTTGCCCAGCCGGAGGAATGGTTTGGGCTGAACCCGGCAGACGGCGAAGACTCGGCGGAGGAGATCGACTCCAGCGACTAGGGCGAAGAAGAGGAGGAGGAGGGTGAAGACGCCGGGCCGGATGGCGGAGCGGCCGGCCAGCCTCGGCTTGACCGCGCCTCCAGCAACACGGCACGCGCGGGTGCGCCGCCTGCCACTGGCGGTGATCAAGCCGAGACCCGCCAGCCGGCCACCCCTTCAGCCGGTGATGCCGTCTAAACCGACCAACCCGACTCCCACACCGCGCCTTTAGTCTAGTCTGCTATCTTTTATTTTCCTGTCTTATCACTTTTGGAACAATATTTTGTTAAGTTTGCACAATTCCACCCACTGGGGGTGTATTCGAACTATGTCGATTGCCGGCCTGTTGGGGGCTTTATATGTATATATGACTATGCAAGTGTTTGGCTTTTCCTTGTTCTTTGCTTTTCATCCTTCTGTTGTTTCCTTTGCCGCCCTCCCTTGGTTGCTGCCTTCCCAGTCAGGCAGTTGCTCTGCAATCTGTGGCTGGAGAAGTGCTTGGCCAATTGGGAGGGCAAGTACTCTAGCTTTGTTGGACTATAGCGAAGTGTTTGGGAAGCCGGCCAGCCGACTGTTCTAACAGCCGGCAAGCGTGGTCGGAGGCCGTCTTTTCGTTATACAAGTTCATTAGTCCTTAGCCGTTTTTCGTGTGGTTATCCTTTCTGCCTTGGCTCTTGCTAGTCGGACAGTCGGTTCTTCGAGCTGCGACTTTCAACAAGAGAGGACTCGGGAGCCGGCACACTACTTGTCTGACTTCAGGTAGAACTTTAATATAGCTTAAGGCAGCCAGTCCCCGGGCCGACTAGTCGAACCCGGTGCCAGACAGGAAATCAAATATAATAATACATTCATGGATATGACACTCGTTGCTCATAGATAAAAGAAGGCAGTCCCCGAGTGCTCCTCGGGGGACCTGTTGTTTCGTACTTAATACAAAAGGGTAGCATGATACATACTGCTTTCAACTGTAAAATCTTCTCAGGAGGTTCGCGTTCCATGGTCGCTCTGACTCCTTGCCGGAGTCATCCCTCTTGCGTGCTCTTGGTTTTTGCGCGTCGATCAAGTAGTAGGAGTCGTTGCCTAGTGCCTTGCTGATGACGAAAGGGCCTTCCCAGGGGGCCGAGAGCTTGTGCTGGCCGGCTGTCCGCTGGATCAGCCGAAGCACAAGGTCGCCCTCCTAGAAAGATCTTGGCTTGACCTTGCGGTTGTGGTAACGGCGCAACCCCTGCTGGTAGATGGCGGACCGGCTGAGTGCTAACAGCCGACCCTCTTCAGTAGGTCGACACCGTCTTCTCTTGCTTCCTTGGCCTCCGCCTCCGTGTACATGGTGATCCGAGGCGAGTCGAACTCGATGTCGGTTGGGATGACAGCCTCGGCACCATATACAAGGAAGAATGGAGTGAAGCCGGTTGACTTGTTAGGGGTAGTACGCAGACTCCAGAGGACAGCCGACAGCTCATCGAGCCAGCAGCCGGCCGATCGCTCCAGTGGTACAACCAGTCGGGGCTTGATGCCGGAGAGGATGAGCCCATTTGCTCGCTCGACCTGGCCGTTTGACTGCGGGTGGGCAACGGACGCTAAGTCCAGTCGGATACCCTGCATCGCGCAGAAACGTGCCAGTGCTCCTTTGGCAAAGTTTGTGCCGTTGTCGGTGATGATGCTGTGCGGTACGCCATACCGAGTAGTGATGTCGGTGATGAACGTCACGGCACTCGGCCTGTTCAGCTTCTTGATCGGCTTCGCTTCGATCCACTTGGTGAACTTGTCCACGGCGACAAGCAGATGTGTCAAGCCGCCGCGGGCTGTCTTGAAAGGGCCCACCATATCCAGTCCCCAGACGGCAAAGGGCCAGGTGAGGGGAATGGTCTTGAGTGCAGAAGCCCGCAGGTGTTGCTTGGAACTGAAAACTTGGCATCCTCTGCAGCTCTTGACTATCTCTTTGGCATCTTCCAAACCAGTCGGCCAAAAGAAGCCGTGGCGGAAAGCTTTGGCCACAAGTGATCTTGAGGCTGCGTGGTGGCCGCATTCGCCTTGATGGATATCCTTGAGGATTGCCACTCCTTTTTCTGGCTCGACACAGCGCTGGAAGACTCCAGTGACGCTGCGCTTGACAAGCTCTCTGTTGATTATTGCATATGCTCTGGCTCGTCGTTGCACTAGTCTTGCTGAGATCTCATCAGCCAGCAGCTCTCTGTTGACTTAGGAATTTGAGGATGGGCTGGGCCCATGACGGAGCTGTGACTTCTTCTTCTGTTAGTACGGCCACCATGACTCGGGTGGGTGGGTCGGGTGGCATGGAATTGGAGTCGGCCACCACTTCTTGTGTTGCTGCAGTCCCCGGGCCGACTGCTGCAGTCCCCGGGCCGACTGCTGCAGTCCCCGGGCCGGGTTCTGAAGTCCCCGGGCCGGGTGCGACTACGGCAGTCGGCGGGCCAGTTGTCGAAGTCCCCGTGCCGCCTGCGGGGTTCCTCCAGTCGGATCCGGCTGCATCTGGCACAGGCGGTATGAAGATAGAGTCCGACTCTGGAGACGGCTTGATGGACGGCTTGAGGAGGCGCTGGAGGGAGACGCCGGTCGGTATGGCCTGTCGGGTGGAGCCGATCCGTGCCAGGGCATCTGCTTGGTCGTTGTCGGCCCTTGGCACGTGAAGGAACTCGCACCCTTCGAAGTACCCACTGATCTGCTGGACGAGGAATCGATAGCTCGCCATGTTTGCATCCTTGGCGTCCCAGTCGCCAGACGACTTCTGGACCACCAAGTCTGAGTCGCCATAACACAGGATCCGGCGTATGCTGAGCTCTTTGGCTAGCCGGAGCCCATGTATGAGCGCCGCGTACTCGGCCACGTTGTTGGAGGCGGCGAAGTGGATTTGCAGTGTGTATCTGAGTTAGTCGCCTTTGGGAGAGGTGAGGATGATGCCGGCTCCCAAGCCGGTGCGCATCTTGGACCCGTCGAAGTGCATCCGCCAATGGGTAGAGTCGGGAGCCGGCGGTAGGTACTGGGTCTCGGCCCAGTTGACGAGGAAGTCGGCCAATGCTTGGGACTTGATGGCGGTGCGGGGTTGGTAGAAGATCGTGTATGGTGCCAATGCAATGGCCCATTTAGCCACCCGGCCGGATGCATCCCGGCTGCCTATGATCTCAGCAAGCGGGGCCATGCACACGACCGTGATGGGATGCTCTTGGAAGTAGGGCTTCAGCTTCTTGGCGGTGAAGTACACCCCATAGCACATCTTCTGGTAGTGCGGGTAGTTTTGCTTTGAGTTGGATAGTACTTCGCTTAGATAATACACCGGCCTTTGAACTAGCTGGGATCGGCCTTCTTCCGGGCGCTGGACCACGACAACTGTACTAACCACTCGGCTAGTCGCGGCAATGTAGAGGAGCATGGGCTCCTTCTCAGTCGGTGCCGCCAGGACAGGTGGAGTGGTCAGCATCTTCTTCAGCTCATGAAGGCTTGGTCGGCTTGGTCATTCCACTCGAAGTGAGTGGACTTCTTCATGAGTCGGTGCAGGGGGAGAGCCTTCTCCCCTAGCCGGCTGATAAAGCGGTTTAGGGAGGCCCGGCACCCGGTGAACTTCTGCACATCTCGCAATTTGGTGGGAATCTCCATCCTCTCGATGGCCTTGATCTTCACAGGGTTGCACTCGATGCCGCGTTCGGAGACCAGAAAGCCTAACAGCTGGCGGGCTGGTACTCTGAACACGCATTTCTCGGGGTTGAGCTGGATTTGGAATCGGTGCAAGTTGGCCAATGTTTCTTTGAGGTCCTCCAGCAGGGTGCAACGCTTCTCTGTCTTCACCACAATGTTGTCTACGTAGACGTGGGCATTTCTGCCGAGTTGCTTGAGGAGGCATTTCTGCATGCAACGCTGAAAAGTGGCACCGGCACTCCTTAGGCCGAATGTCATAGTCAGGTAACAGAAAGCTCCGAATGGTGTGATGAAGGCAGTCTTCAGTCGTTCTGCTGGGTCCAACTTGATTTGATGGTACCCTGAGTAGGCATCCAAAAAACTCAACAGCTCGCATCCGGCTGTGGAGTCTATCACTTGGTCAATTAGTGGCAAAGCAAACGGATCCTTGGGGCAGGCCTTGTTGAGGCTGGTGTAGTCTATACACATACGCCACTTGTTATTCTTTTTCAAAACCAAGACTGGGTTGGCAAGCCACTCTGGAAAAAATACTTCCATAATAAAGCCAGCGGCGAGGAGCCTGGCTATCTCTTCTCCTACGATTCTTTGCTTCTCTTCTGACAGTCGGCGGAGGGGCTGCTTGACCGGCTTCGCGTCGGCTCGGACGTGCAATTTGTGCTCAGCGAAGTCCTTCGGGACACCCGGCATGTCCTTTGGGGACCATGCAAAGATGTCTCAATTCTCATGGAGGAAGTCGACGAGCTCGCCTTCCTATTTACTGTCCAGGTTTGCCCCAATGACAGCAAACCTTTCCGGGTTCTCCGGGTCCAGGGGTATCTTCTTCGTCTCCTTGGCCGGCTGGAAGGAGCCCTGCGCATCACAATCTTTGGGGTTGGGGGACAAAGCCGGCTGCTTGCCGGCCATGGCCGCAACCCGTTCCAGCATCTTCTTCTCTTCTGCCACTATGAGGGACTCGGCCAGCCGACTGCTGGCCATGGCGCACTCGATGGACTTCTTGTAGTCGCCGGCTACGGTGATGATCCCCTTCGAGCTCGGCATCTTCATCTTTAGGTAGGCGTAGTAGGGCACAGCCATGAACTTGGCCAGAGCAGGTCGGCCAAGCAAAGCATGGTAGGGGCTCTCCACATCCACTACCTCAAACCAGATCGCTTCTCGGCGAAAATGATCCTTGTCTCCGAAGAGAACATCCATCTTGATCTTGCCGATCGGGGAACAAGACAAGCCGGGCACGATGCCATGGAACACGGTCCGGCTTGGCATGAGCTGCTTCGCCTTGATGTTCAGCTTCTCCATGGTATCGCGGTACAGTATATTGATACTGCTTCCGCCATCAATCAGGACGCGGGAGAATCGGGCAGCTCGCCTCTCAGTCGCGAGGGTGACATCCAAGACTAGTGCATAGGAGCCAGGGGATGGCATCACCTCTGGGTGGTCGGCCTGGCTCCAGTTGATGGGCTTCTTGGACCAGTGCATGAACTCGGGAGCGCTAGAGGCGACTGCGTTGACCTTTTGATGCTGACGGCGCCGACTACGCTTGTCTTCAGCTTGGCTTGTGAAGACGACGTAGGCGGCATGCTCTTCAGGGAACTCATCTCGAATGGCTCCAACTGCCGGCCGAGCCGCCGGCTGCTGGGGGGCTGGAGGCGGCGGGCCGGGAGGCGGAGGCGGCACCAGCCCCTCGCCCTTGAAGATTCGCGTGAGCCAGTGGCACTTTCGGGTCGTGTGGTTGGACGGCTTCGCGCCGCTGTGGAACTTGCAGGGGGCGTCGAGAGTCTGCTCGTAGGAGAAAGCCGGCTGCCAAGCCGGCCTGCCACCCTTCTTCTTGGGAGCGGGCCGTTCTTCGGGTTGCTCATCTTCAACGGTGGCCACCTGCCGACTGGTGGAAGGCGGCATAGGGGCCTTGCGCTTGTGGTCGTTCTGGTAGGGGCGCCGACTGGACTCGCCAGCCGACGTCTTGGGAGCCGGAGCAAGCACCTTCCCAGAGGCATCCACTCGAAGCTCGGTCTTCATCGAGGAGTCGTCCGTGGCGTACTTATCCGCGATGATCAGCAGTTCGTCGAGGGTAGCCGGCTCGTCGCAGAGGAGCCGGTGCTTGAGGAGGGTTCCCTCTCGGCACCCGCCGGTGAAGTACTCGATGGCCTGAACCTCGTGCACCCCCTCGCAGGAGTTGCGGAGCTCGGCCCATCGCGTGAGGTAGTCGCGGGTCAACTCGTTGGGCCCTTGGACGCATAGGGAGAGCTGGCGAGGCTTGGGAGGCCGCTTGTACGTGCTGGTGAAGTTGCGGACAAAGACTTCCGTGAAGTCCAGCCAGCTGTTGACGCTGTAGGGCTTGAGGCTATTGAGCCAGGTGCGCGCCGTGCCTTGCAGCATGAGGGGGACGTATTTCATGGCGACGCGTCTGTTGCCGTTGGCTATGCTGACCGCATTAGAATAGTCCATGAGCCAATCTTCCGGTGTCGAGTGGTAGGTGCGACATATGCCAACGGGTGGCTTATCATTGTGGGAGCCAGTAAGACGTCGCCGGTGCCTGGAAACGGGATGAGGCGAAGACATGCTCGCCGGCGAATCTTACCCAGGTTCGGGGCTCTCCGTGGAGATAACACCCCTAGTCCTCCTCTGCGGGGTCTCCGCATGATCACTAGATCAGAAAGAGTAGCTACAAGTGCTCCTTGAGCTGTCTGGTTCAAGGGAGAAGAAGAGCAAGTCTAGCTCTCGCTTCCCTCTCTATACGGTGTGTGTGTAACGCTAAGAAGCTAACCCTTTGCATGGGTGCCCCGGCGGGTTTGTATAGGCCTACCCCCCGGGGGTACAATCGTAATCCGGCTGGGCGCGGGTCCCAGTCGTCAGCGTCTGCGCTCGCCGGCTTCTCCACCGGCCATTGGGGCCCGCCGACTGGTGGGTCCCGCCGGCTGCCGGCCTCTTGGTCGACAGGCCGGCCCCACCGCCTGGGGGTCTTGTCGGTGGCTGTTTACTGTAGCCTCGCCCCGATGACGAGGGCTTTGTCGAGGTAAGCGTGGCTATAGTGTGCCGCCTCGAGGGCTCTCACTGTAGCCTTACCTCGTCTTGTCTCCTTAATGTGGCACATGTTTCGAGGGAGGGGGTAGCCGGCTTCTGGGGGCCGGCTACGCCCTTGGCCGACTTGGGGAGGCCGGGCCGCCTTCGTGCCTCTCTCTGGCTAAAGGGGCCCGCTGCCCGCGGGCCTTACTGGCATCTGTCGTGGATGACGTTGAGGCCAGCATGGCTACAGTGCCGAGCCGGACGGGAGATGGCTGACCCGTACGGCGTCCTGCGGCCATGCCTGCCTCGGGATTCGGGGGTAGTGGGCCGCACTGTAGCCACACCCCATCTTGTCACCGTTATGGGGGCGTAGTTTTGGTGGGTGCGGTCTCGGCCGGCTTCTTGGAGTCGACGTTCTTCATGGCCGGCTCTTGGGAGTCGGCGTTCTCCGTGGCCGGCTTCCTGGAGTCGGCCATCTCGTAGTTATCTTGGGGGAGGTTTCTAAGACTGGGTCGCCTTCTGAGAGTCGGCTCGGGGGGTAGCCGGCCGGGGGAAGGCGGCCCAATGCCTTGAGTGCTTCAAGGCTCAAATGGCCTGATAATTTTTTGAAGAGCCAGGGGTAGTCGGTTAGGCTACCCGTGGCCATTTACTCCGACAGTAGTCCCCGAAGCTGATTGAGCTTCGAGGCTGGGTGGGACTCGAGAAGCTCGGTCAGCTTCATATCTTAACGAGCCGGCAGCTGGGAGCCGGCTTCGGTTTGGTGCGCCGTCTTGGCAAAAAAAATTGGAGTCGGAGGGCGGGAGCCTGCCAGCGCGCGCACCGGGCCGCGGGCCAGCCACTTGCCGCCTGCGAACCACGTGGCATCCCTTGGCTAAAAAGCCTGCCAGCCCACGCGCGCGACGGGACGTCGCCGCAGGTTGGGGGCCCGCCACGCCTACGCCCGGGCCCAGGCGCGGATTCTCTGCGGCCCGAAGCCGCCTGCACGTCTTCCTGCGGCGGTTTCTGCACGCCTTTAGGGTGTAATAATCGCGAGGCGTGGGGGGAGTGGGTGCAGTTAATCCCACGTCTCACCCCGCGCCCTGCCTCCCCGGCTTCACCGTGCGAAGCTATAAGTAGGGGGAGGGGAGAGTGGCAGGCGCTCGCACGCCCCTCCCCTCTCCGCCATCTTCTTCCCTCTGCTCTTTCTTGCGAGAGCGCCTCGCCGCCGCACCGCGCCACCACTCGATCCTCCGCCACCGCGCTCATTCTCACCAGCCCTACGCCACGATGCAGTTCCGCGGGGATTGGGCCGGCTCCAACGTCCATGAGGATCACGTCGAGTTCCTCCGCAAAACGCGGCGGCTGCCCGGCGCGGACAAGGTGGAGGTCCGTCTTGCACCGGCGAAGGAGATTACGCCGGAGCCGGAGGAAGGCGAGCAGGTAGTCTTCCGCTCGCATTTCTTGCGCGGCATCGGCTTGCCCGTGAGCACCTTCTTCCGCTCCTTTCTCGAGTTCTACCAACTCCAGCCGCACCACCTCACCCCGAACACGGTGGTGCTGCTGTCCGCCTTCGTCACCTTGTGCGAAGGCTACCTCGGTGTCCTCCCAACCCTCGAGCTCTGGGGGGAGTTCTTCCAGTCCAAGCTGGGCACGCGCATGTAGGGCGTGCCGGCTCAGACTGGCGCCTTCGTCGCGATGCGGAGGGTGGCTGCCGACAACCCCTTCCCCGTCATCACGCTGATCCAGTCGGTGAAGCTATGGCAGAAGTCATACTTCTATGTGAAGTACGTCGCCCCGCAGGGCGACTACGTCAATCTGCCGGCTTACGTAGCCGGCCCACCGGTAGGCAGGCGGCCCCAGTGGTCCTATCGGGCCGTGACGTTGACGCCGGCTGGAACCGCAGCTGTCGCCCGAGTGCGGGCGATGATCCAGTCGGAGGGCTTGTCGAGGCCCGACCTGCTGGCCGCCTTCGTCACGCGCCGGGTGCTCCCGCTCCAGAGCCGCCCTCATCTGATCTGTCAGATGAGCGGCCAGCTCGATCCGAGCCGGATGTGCACCAAAGACATGCCGCACGACGAGGTGGCCTATATGGTGAACTACCTTGCGAACTGCAAGCTCTCCGCAGAGTGGCAGTTCGGCAAGGAGCCATATTGCCGAGCCCATCCGCCACCCACGGTATGTTCTCCTTTTCTCTTTCTCTTCTCTCAGTTTGGTCGCCGAGTTCCTTTTGGCCGACTCTGACTAGTCGGCTTGTCTCGACAGAGCCCTCTTCTTCGGCCTGCAGGCGGGTCGGACGCGGAGCGCCGGTTCGTCCCCGACCGGACGGAGCATGATCTGGAGGACCCCGACTTGGGGGCGGCCGCTATAGACGACAACACCAAGGCGGGCGGTGGCCAAGCCGGCGGCGAAGCAGGCGGCTCCGGGCTTGGAGTTAGCTTCGACGACTGGCCGGACGATGACGAGGCTGAAGTCGTCCCACGCCGCGAGTCGGCGCCTGGCCATGGCGCGGGTTCCTCCGCTGCGCCGCCTGCTCGGGGCGGCGGGCAAAAGCGTCGTGCCGCGCCGGGCTTGTTCGGCAGTCGGCCGAAGAAGCCCAGAGGCGAAGCAGCGGCGACCAGGCGGGAGGAGGCAGCCGCGAAGGCGGCCCGCTTCTGCAAGGCGGTGAAGCAGCCGCAGATGGTGTCGGCGTAAGTATACACTCCTTCGTGTATTCTTTTTTCTTTTCTCTGGTAGCTCCTGAATCCTTGTCTTTTCTCCAAAAAAAACAAGGGCTCCATTGTCGCTCGAGCGGGCTGCTGCCGGCTCCGTCGTTGGGTCGCCAGGAGGATCTGGGAGCACTACTCGCCGCGTGGACCCCTGTGCCGACCTTCAGGCGGCGACGGAGCAGAACGCGCGGGAGGCGCGGGAGGAGCGAGAGGCGCGGGAGGCGGAGGCATTGAGGGCAGCCGCCGCCAAGGCGGCGCAGGAGGAGGCGGCGAAGGCGCGCGCTGACGCCGCAGCCAAGGCCCAAGCGGAGGCTGCGACTGCGGTGATGGCGGAGGGGGCCTTGCTGGTCACCCCACTGCGCGTCGCGGCTCCTGGGGCCCCGGAGCCCCCGCCAGAAGAAGCCGACCGTGACCAGTCGGGGCTGGAGAGGGAAGACGACATCGTCATCCTGGAGAGGGTGGCGGCACCGGCCCCGCCGACTGGGGCGGCTCAAGGCGGCCGGCCTGATCTGCCGTCTGCGCAGTCGGCCGGGGACGAGCCGGCCGCGAGGATTGATCTGGCGGTCTGGACGCCGCCGCGCCAGCGCGCGGGGAAGGCCGCATCAGAGCCGCAGAAGGCTGCGTCGGAGCCGCAGCCGGCCGCGGGCTCCAGCTCGTCGGCCCAGGATATGGAGGCGGCCAGCGCCACCTCGGGGTGGACGCCGGGCGGAGGGACGGCCGTGATGAATGTGGCCGCGCAGGACGTCCGGACCCGGCTCCAAGCCCAGGCTACGGCGCTGAGGAAATACAACAACGAGTTCCTTGCGACGCGGGCGGCCATCCGGGTTAGTCTTCTTATCTTGCTTTTTTGATCTTGGTTTCTTCCGTGGGGGCGCGTCAGCACACCCACTGGGTCTAGTCCCCGAGTTCCGAGTCGGCTGCTGAGCAGGCGGCTTGGAACTTCTTAGCGGATCTAGTTTTGCTATTCTTGCTCTTACTTCGCTCTTCTGCCTGTCTTGCAGGACTACCACAATCTTCGCGCGGCTGCCTTCAACTCCCAGGCTCGGGAGCTGACCCAGAAGACCGCCGACCAAACTGAGAGCCGGGGTAAGTGCTTCGTCCTTTATCTCACGTGGGGGTGCGTCAGCGCACCCACTGGGTGTAGTCCCCGAGATTTAGGCCGACTGCTGAGCAGTCAGGTCGGATCTTCCTTGACGACTTCTTCTTATTGCTTCTTCTTTCTCTGCCATCCCTGCAGCGGCCAACGCCAGTCTAAGGGCGCAGCTGGGAGGGTCTCAAGCCGCCCTTCGTGCCAAGGAGGCCGAGTTTGCCGCCTTGGTGCAGGAATGTGACCGCCTGGCCAAGAGGTTGGCCAACCAGGAGGAGAGCCACAAGGCGGCTCTGAAGGCGGTGCAGGACAACGAAGCCGCCCTCCAGGCCGAGTATGAGACAGAGGCGGCTGGCTGGGCCGAAGCAAGGCAGACACTGATCAACGGCTATGGCCAGATCGAAGATTTGGTTGACGGTAAGCCGCCTTCTTCTTCGTCCTTTCTTGCCGCCTGCCGCTTTTGGCTCGTTTTCTGACTTGGCGTTTTCTCTTCTTTCTCTTTCTTTCTTGCACAGAGTACTTCCCTGGCTACTCCACCGCCGCCAACCAGATCATCGAGGCCCGCCGCGAGGCGCGGAGGCAGGCTGGCGCCGAGATTGCACCGAACGCTAGTCGGTCGCTGGATTAGCAGCTCTTGGCGATCCAGGCCCGCCTCCAGCCGGCTCATCGACTGCTCCGCCGGCGTCAACGTACCGGGGCGCAGATGTTGGCCGCCCTCTGGCCTGGCGAAGTGGTTCCCCGCACCCCCAGTCGGACTGCCGACTGGCTGGAGGTGGCGGTCGGCCGCTTCGAAGCTTGGAAGGCTTCGGTAGCTCGGTCCCGCGCCAGGCGGGCGCTGGAGTTCGTCAAGGCCTAGTATCCTGGCCTGAGTCTGGACCAGCTGGCTACCTGGCGACAGCAGGCCGACACGGAGCTGGAGCCGGCGCGGCCGGCTATCATCCGGCGGGCTTCGGCGATTGCCGACTACACCGACACCAGCGCCTTCGCCCCTGAGGTAGATGACAACGGTGTTGCCCAGCCGGAGGAATGGTTCGGGCTGAACCCGGCAGACGACAAAGACTCGGCGGAGGAGATTGACTCCAGCGACGAGGGCGAAGAAGAGGAGGAGGAGGGTGAAGACGCCGGGCCGGATGGTGGGGCGGCCGGCCAGCCTCATCTTGACCGTGCCTCCAGCAACACGTCACGCGCGGATGCGTCGCCTGCCACCGGTGGTGATCAAGCCGAGACCCGCCAGCCGGCCACTCCTTCAGCCGGCGACGCCATCTCCACCGACCAACCCGGCTCCCACATCGCACCTTTAGTCTAGTCTGCTATCTTTTATTTTCCTGTCTTGTCACTTTTGGAACAATGTTCTGCTAAGTTTACACAATTCCACCCACTGGGGGTGTATTCGAACTATGTCGATTGCCGGCCTGTTGGGGGCTTTATATGTATATATGACTATGCAAGTGTTTGGCTTTTCCTTGCTCTTTGTTTTTCATCCTTCTGCTGTTTCCTTTGCCGCCCTCCCTTGGTTGCCGCCCCCCCCCCCAATCAGGCAGTTGCTCTGCAATCTGTGGCTGGAGAAGTGCTTGGCCAATTGGGAGGGCAAGTACTCTAGCTTTGTTGGATTATAGCAAAGTGTTTGGGAACCCGGCCAGCCGGCTGTTCTGACAGCCGGCAAGCGTGGTTGGAGGCCGTCCTTTCGCTATACAAGTTCATTGGTCCTTAGCCGTTTTTTGTGTGGGCATCCTTTCTGCCTTGGCTCTTGCTAGTCGGACAGTCGGTTCCTCGAGCTGCGACTTTCAGCAAGAGAGGACTCGGGAGTCGGCACACTACTTGTCTGACTTCAGGTAGAACTTTAATATAGCTTAAGGCGGCCAGTCCCCGGGCCGACTAGTCGAACCCGGTGCTAGACAGGAAATCAAATGTAATAATACATTCATGGATATGACACTCGTCACTGATAGATAAAAGAAGGCAGTCCCCGAGTGCTCCTCGGGGGGCCTGTTGTTTCATACTTAATACAAAAGGGTAGCATGATACATACTGCTTTCAACTGTAAAATCTTCTCAGGAGGTTCGCGTTCCATGGTCGCTCCGACTCCTTGCCGGAGTCATCCCTCTTGCGTGCTCTTGGTTTTTGCGCGTCGATCAAGTAGTAGGAGTCGTTGCCTAGTGCCTTGCTGATGACGAAAGGGCCTTCCCAGGGGGCCGAGAGCTTGTGCTGGCCGGCTGTTCGCTGGATCAGCCGAAGCACAAGGTCGCCCTCCTGAAAAGATCTTGGCTTGACCTTGCGGTTGTGGTAACGGCGCAACCCCTGCTGGTAGATGGCGGACCGGCTGAGTGCTAACAGTCGGCCTTCTTCCAGTAGGTCGACACCGTCTTCTCTTGCTTCCTTGGCCTCCGCCTCCGTGTACATGGTGATCCAAGGCGAGTCGAACTCGATGTCGGTTGGGATGACGGCCTCGGCACCATATAAAAGGAAGAATGGAGTGAAGCCGGTTGACTTGTTGGGGGTGGTACGCAGACTCCAGAGGACAGCCGACAGCTCATCGAGCCAGCAGCCGGCCGATCGCTCAAGTGGTACAACCAGTCGGGGCTTGATGCCGGAGAGGATGAGTCCATTTGCTCGCTCGACCTGGCCGTTTGACTGCGGGTGGGCAACGGACGCTAAGTCCAGTCGGATACCCTGCGTCGCGCAGAAACATGCCAGTGCTCCTTTGGCAAAGTTTGTGCCGTTGTCGGTGATGATGTTGTGCGGTAGGCCGTACCGAGTAGTGATGTCGGTGATGAACGTCACGGCAGTCGGCCCGTTCAGCTTCTTGATCGGCTTCGCTTCGATCCACTTGGTGAACTTGTCCACGGCGACAAGCAGGTGTGTCAAGCCGCCGCGGGCTGTCTTGAAAGGGCCCACCATGTCCAGTCCCCAGACGGCAAAGGGCCAGGTGAGGGGAATGGTCTTGAGTGCAGAAGCCGGCAGGTGTTGCTTGGAACAGAAGACTTGGCATCCTCTGCAGCTCTTCACTATCTCTTTGGCATCTTCCAAAGCAGTCGGCCAAAAGAAACCGTGGCGGAAAGCTTTGGCCACAAGTGATCTTGAGGCTGCGTGGTGGCCGCATTCGCCTTGATGGATATCCTTGAGGATTGCCACTCCTTTTTCTGGCTCGACACAGCGCTGGAAGACTCCAGTGACGCTGCGCTTGACAAGCTCTCTGTTGATTATTGCATATGCTCCGGCTCGTCGTTGCACTTGTCTTGGTGAGATCTCGTCAGCCGGCAGCTCTCTGTTGACTAGGAATTTGAGGATGGGCTGGGCCCATGATGGAGCTGTGACTTCTTCTTCTGTTAGTGCGGCCACCATGACTCGGGTGGATGGGTCGGGTGGCCTGGAATTGGAGTCGGCCACCGCTTCTTGTGTTGCTGCAGCCCCTGGGCCGACTGCTGCAGTCCCCGGGCCGGGTGCGACTACGGCAGTCGGCGTGCCAGTTGTCGAAGTTCCCGTGCTGCCTGCGGGGTTCCTCCAGTCGGATCCGGCTGCATCGGGGACAGTCGGTACGAAGATAGAGTCCGACTCTGGAGACGGCTTGATGGACGGCTTGAGGAGGCGCTGGAGGGAGACGCCGGTCGGTATAGCCTGTCGGGTGGAGCCGATCCGTGCCAGGGCATCTGCTTGGTCATTGTCGGCCCTTGGCACGTGAAGGAACTCGCACCCTTCGAAGTACCGGCTGATCTGCTCGACGAGGAATCGATAGCTCGCCATGTTTGCATCCTTGGCGTCCCAGTCGCCAGACGACTGCTGGACCACCAAGTCTGAGTCGCCATAACACAGGATCCGGCGTATGCCGAGTTCTTTGGCTAGCCGGAGCCCATGTATGAGCGCCTCGTACTCGGCCACATTGTTGGAGGCGGCGAAGTGGATTTGCAGCGTGTATCTGAGCTTGTCACCTTTGGGAGAGGTGAGGACGATGTCGGCTCCCAAACCGTGCGCATCTTGGACCCGTCGAAGTGCATCCGCCAATGGGTAGAGTCACGAGCCGGCGGTAGGTACTGGGTCTCGGCCCAGTCGACGAGGAAGTCAGCCAATGCTTGGGACTTGATGGCAGTGCGGGGCTGGTAAAAGATGGTGTAAGGTGCTAGCGCAATGGCCCATTTGGCCACCTGGCCGGATGCATCCCGGCTGCCTATGATCTCGGCGAGCGGGGCGGTGCACACGACCGTGATGGGATGCTCTTGGAAGTAGGGCTTCAGCTTCTTGGCGGCGAAGTACACCCCATAGCACATCTTCTGGTAATGCGGGTAGTTTTGCTTTGAGCTGGATAGTACTTCGCTTAGATAATACACCGGCCTCTGGACTAGCTGGGCTCGGCCTTCTTCCGGGCGCTGGACCACGACAACTGTACTGACCACTCAGCTAGTCGTGGCAATGTAGAGGAGCATGGGCTCCTTCTCAGGTGGTGCCGCCAGGACAGGTGGAGTGCTCAGCATCTTCTTCAGCTCGTGGAAGGCTTGGTCGGCTTGGTCATTCCACTCGAAGTGAGTGGACTTCTTCATTAGTCGGTACAGGGGGAGAGCCTTCTCTCCTAGCCGGCTGATAAAGCGGTTTAGGGAGGCCAAGCACCCGGTGAACTTCTGCACATCTCGCAATTTGGTGGGAATCTCCATCCTCTCGATGGCCTTGATCTTCACAGGGTTGCACTCGATGCCGCGTTCGGAGACCAGAAAGCCTAACAGCTGGCCGGCTGGCACTCCAAACACGCATTTCTCGGGGTTGAGCTTGATTTGGAATCGGCGCAAGTTGGCGAATGTTTCTTTGAGGTCCTCCAGCAGGGTGTCGTGCTTCTCTGTCTTCACCACAATGTCGTCTACATAGACGTGGGCATTTCTGCCGAGTTGCTTGAGGAGGCATTTCTGCATGCAACACTGAAAAGTGGCACCGGCATTCCTGAGGCCGAATGTCATAGTCAGGTAACAGAAAGCTCCGAATGGTGTGATGAAGGCAGTCTTCAGTCGGTCTGCTGGGTCCAACTTGATTTGATGGTACCCTGAGTAGGCATCCAAAAAACTCAACAGCTCGCATCCGGCTGTGGTGTCTATCACTTGGTCAATCCGTGGCAAAGCAAACGGATCCTTGGGTCAGGCCTTGTTGAGGCTGGTGTAGTCTATACACATACGCCACTTGTTATTCTTTTTCAAAACCAAGACTGGGTTGGCAAGCCACTCTGGAAAAAATACTTCCATAATAAAGCCAGCGGCGAGGAGCCTGGCTATCTCTTCTCCTACGATTCTTCGCTTCTCTTCTGACAGTCGGCGGAGGGGCTGCTTGACCGGCTTCGCGTCGGCTCGGACGTGCAGTTTGTGCTCGGCGAAATCCTTCGGGACACCCGGCATGTCCTTTGGGGACCATGCGAAGATGTCTCGATTCTCACAGAGGAAGTCGACGAGCTCGCCTTCCTATTTACTGTCCAGGTTTGCCCCAATGACAGCAAACCTTTCCGGATTCTCCGGGTCCAGGGGTATCTTCTTCGTCTCCTTGGCCGGCTGGAAGGAGCCCTACGCATCACAATCTTTGGGGCTGGGGGACAAAGCCGGCTGCTTGCCGGCCATGGCCACAACCCGTCCCAGCATCTTCTTCTCTTCTGCCACTACAAGGGACTCGGCCAGCCGACTGCTGGCCATGGCTCACTCGATGGACTTCTTGTAGTCGCCGGCTACGGTGATGATCCCCTTCGAGCTCGGCATCTTCATCTTTAGGTAGGCGTAGTGGGGCACAGCCATGAACCTGGCCAGAGCAGGTCGGCCAAGCAAAGCATGGTAGGGGCTCTCCACATCCACTACCTCAAACCAGATCGCTTCTCGACGAAAATGATCCTTGTCTCCGAAGAGAACATCCATCTTGATCTTGCCGATCGGGGAACAAGACAGGCCGGGCACGATGCCATGGAACACGGTCCGGCTCGGCATGAGCTGCTTCGCCTTGATGTTCAGCTTCTCCATGGTATCGCAGTACAGTATATTGATACTGCTTCCGCCATCAATCAGGACGCGGGAGAATCGGGCAGGTCGCCTCTCCGTCGCGAGGGTGACATCCAAGACTAGTGCATAGGAGCCAGGGGATGGCATCACCTCTGGGTGGTCGGCCTGGCTCCAGTTGATGGGCTTCTTGGACCAGTGCATGAACTCGGGAGCGCTAGAGGCGACTGCGTTGACCTCTTGATGCTG
This sequence comes from Triticum aestivum, assembly GCF_018294505.1. NCBI lineage: Eukaryota > Viridiplantae > Streptophyta > Magnoliopsida > Poales > Poaceae > Triticum > Triticum aestivum. The sequence continues at coordinate 28,684,987 of NC_057808.1, forward strand.
ACGGCGCCGACTATGCTTGTCTTCACCTTGGCTTGTGAAGACGACGTAGGCGGCGTGCTCTTCAGGGAACACATCTTGAATGGCTCGGACTGCTGGCCGAGCCGCCGGCTGCTGGGGGGCTGGAGGCGGCGCGCCGGGAGGCGGAGGCGGCACCAGCCCCTTGCCCTTGGAGATTCGCGTGAGCCAGTGGCACTTTCGGGTCGTGTGGTTGGACGGCTTCGCGCCGCTGTGGAACTTGCAGGGGGCGTCGAGAGTCTGCTCGTAGGAGAAAGCCGGCTGCCAAGCCAGCCTGCCACCCTTCTTCTTGGGAGCGGGCCGTTCTTCGGGTTGCTCATCTTCAACGATAGCCACCTGCCGACTGGTGGAAGGCGGCATAGGGTCCTTGCGCTTGTGGTCGTTCTGGTAGGGGCGCCGATTGGACTCGCTAGCCGGCGTCTTGGGAGCCGGAGCAAGCACCTTCCCAGAGGCGTCCACTCGGAGCTCGGTCTTCATCAAGGAGTCGGCCGTGGCGTACTTATCCGCGATGATCAGCAGTTCGTCGAGGGTAGCCGGCTCGTTGCGGAGGAGCCGGTGCTTGAGGAGGGTTCCCTCTCGGCACCCGCCGGTGAAGTACTCGATGGCCTGAACCTCGTGCACCCCCTCGCAGGAGTTGCGGAGCTCGGCCCACCGCGTGAGGTAGTCGCAAGTCAACTCGTTGGGCCCTTGGGCGCATAGGGAGAGCTGGCGAGGCTTGGGAGGCCGCTTGTACGTGCTGGTGAAGTTGCGGACGAAGACTTCCGTGAAGTCCAACCAGCTGTTGACGCTGTATGGCTTGAGGCTGTTGAGCCAGGTGCGCGCCGTGCCTTGCAGCATGAGGGGGACATATTTCACAGCAACGCGTCTGTTGCCGTTGGCTATGCTGACCGCAGTAGAATAGTCGATGAGCCAATCTTCCGGCTTCACAGAGCCGTTGTACTTGGGCGTGTCTCTGCGAAGCGAGAACACTTTGGGGAAGGGCACGTCGCGGATGCGGGGGCCAAAGCATGGCGGGCCGACATCGTCTTCTTCTTCTAGCGCTAGGGATCGAGCTAGGCGGTCGATCCGGTGGCAGGCGTCGTTCTCGCCGACTCCTTCGCGGCGGCCTAGTCGGCCACCAAGAGTCGGATGCGTGACAGGCGGCGGGGTTGGATGTCTCTCCCCTCGAGGCGGGGGAGGAGGCGGATTTCCTTGGCGCTCCACCGCTCGAGGGCGGCCTTCCGTGTCGCGCTCGATGGTGATACGAGTCCGGCTGCGGCTAGCAGCCGGCTCCTTGTCTTTCTTCTTGCAGGCGCCGCTCGCAGTCGGCGACCGGGACATCGCGGCGTGCTCCCGGTGCGGGGGATGACTATCAGCGCGGGCGCCGGCTTCGTGCCGTTCTGCGGCCGCGTCGATCAGCTGCTGGATCCGCCTCGTCATGTAGGGGAGCTCATCGGCTCCTAGCCCATTCAGCTCTTCAGCGGCCGCCTGAGCGGCTCGTAGATTCTCGAGCGGGGTGGCGTAGACGGGGCGATCTGCCCCCAGCATGCTGGCGATAGCCGCGCCGCGCTTCTGGACGAAGCCGGCTCGGCTCGGCCCGCTACGCGGCGGCGTACCGAAGGCGGCGCGGTCGACTTCGCGCTGGTGGGCCTCGGTGAGGCGTCTCATGGAGGCTATCTTCTGGCCTTCCGCGATGAGGGCGAGGCGGTGTGCCTCCAAAGTCTCGGCGTCGGCGTCGGCCGGAATGGGGACGGACAAGTCATGCATCGCCGCTTGCAGGGCGTCGTGGGCGTTTTCGCCCGAGTTGGCGACGTGGCTGATGACCAGCACTTCGGTGATAGCGCTGCTGCCGCTGTCAGCTCGAGGGAGAGGGTCGTCGAAGACCACCACGTCGGGGGGCTAGGCGTCGAGCGATGCCGTGTCGGAATCGACAAGCATCGGGTCGGTGGAGCCGACCGACTCCAAGTCTACGGCAGGCTCGCTGGAGACGTGAAGTTGGTCGAGGAGGCTGACGAGGCGGCTCTCGGGGTAGCCGTGCCCGTGTCGGACGCGGGCTCATCGGAGATGCAAGCCTCGCCGAGCAGATTGGCGAGGCGGCTCGTCGCGCAGGCGTCGTTGACGCCTTGCAGCGCGTCGGGGCAAACACCATCGGGCGCAGCAGGCTGGCTGCGCTCGCGGGCGAGGAAAAGGGTTCCCGTCCATAACAGGTCTCCGGACGATGGTGCACCTGGCCCCACGGTGGGCGCCAAATGTCGGGTGGTAGGTGCGACATATGCCAACGGGTGGCTTATCATTGTGGGAGCCAGTAAGACGTCGCCGGTGCCTGGAAACGGGATGAGGCGAAGACATGCTCGCCGGCGAATCTTACCCAGGTCCGGGGCTCTCCATGGAGATAACACCCCTAGTCCTGCTCTGTGGGGTCTCCTCATGATCACTAGATCAGAAAGAGTAGCTACAAGTGCTCCTTGAGCTGTTGGGTCCAAGGGAGAAGAAGAGCAAGTCTAGCTCTCGCTTCCTTCTCTATATGGTGTGTGTGTAACTCTAAGAAGCCAACCCTTTGCATGGGTGCCCCGGGGGGTTTATATAGGCCTACCCCCCCCCCCCCCGGGGGTACAATTGTAATCCGGCTGGGCACGGGTCCCAGCCGTCAGTGTCTGTGCTCGCTGGCTTCTCCGCCGGCCATTGGGGCCCGCCGACTGGTGGGTCCCGCCGGCTCCCGGCCTCTTGGCCGACAGGCCGGCCCCACCGCCTGGGGGTCTTGTCGACGGCTGTTTACTGTAGCCTCGCCCCTGATGACGAGAGTTTTGTCGAGGTAAGCGTGGCTACAGTGTGCCACCTCGAGGGCTCTCACTGCTGCCTTACCTCGTCTTGTCTCCTTAATGTGGCACATGTTTCGAGGGAGGGGGTAGCCGGCTTCTGGGAGCCGGCTACGCCCCTGGCCGACTGGGGGAGGCCGGGCCGCCTTCGTGCCCCTCTCTGGCTAAAGGGGCCCGCCGCCCGCGGGCCATACTGGCGTCTGCCGCGGATGACGTCGAGGCCAGCATGGCTACAGGGCCGAGCCGGACGGGAGATGGCTGACCCGTACGGCGTCCTGTGGCCATGCCTGCCTTGGGATTCAGGGGTAGTGGGCCGCACTGTAGCCACACCCCGTCTTGTCACCGCTATGTGGGCGTAGTTTTGGTGGGTGCGGTCTTGGCCGGCTTCTTGGAGTCGGCGTTCTCCATGGCCGGCTCTTGGGAGTCGGCGTTCTCCATGGCCGGCTTCCTGGAGTCGGCCATCTCGTAGTTATCTTGGGGGAGGTTTCTGAGGCTGGGTCGCCTTCTGAGGGTCGGCTCCTGGGGTAGCCGGCCGGGGGAAGGCGGCCCAATGCCTTGAATGCTTGAAGTCTCAAATGGCCTAACAATTTTTGAAGAACCAGGGGCAGTCAGTTAGGCTACCCGTGGCCATTTACTCCGACAAGATGCCACGCGGTCATGATGACGAGCGAGTCAAAACCTCTCTTAATCTTTCCTTGAAAGGACTTCCGAGTCTTGTCCCACCACTCCATGAATGTGTCCTCGGGGCTTGGTGTTTGGATGTTGATTTGCAGAAACTGGAAACAGCCACTCCAGACTTGCCTCGCATAAACGCACCTAGCAAGGATATGCTCTGTTGTGTCCTCTTCTTGGCAGCAAGTATAGCATGCCGAAGTTGTCTCTTGAAGTCCATGTCTCGCACGTCGGTCCGAGGTCCAGAGCCGGTACTGGGAGGCAAGCCATGCGAAGATTTTACACTTGAGAGGCGCCCAACTGTTCCAGATGCATTGAGCAGTGGCAAACCGAGTCATGCCCTGGCAAAGCATCTTGTAAGTGGAATTGGCACTATATGATCCCGTAGCACTCCAGGGATAGCAAAAGAGATCATCCTCCAATTCATTCCTTTGGATCGTCGCCACGGCCTGTTGAAAATGTATGAGTTGCAGATGTGCGGTGAAGTAGAGGTCTCCCATGATGTCATGGACCCAAGATCCCTCGAACAGCGCCTGCTGGACCATTCTCTTTCCCTTGACTTGCTTGTCTACCATTCCAACGATCAGGGGGCGATGTCCTTGGCGGCAAAGCCGTGTATCCATCTGTCCATCCAAAAGAGGACTTTGCTTCCCTCTCCAACTTTGATGAGAACCAAGCTATCAAAAACTGCCTTTGCCTCCTTGTCCACCATGAGATGCAGCCCTTGCCAGGGCTGGGAGGGTTCTGTCCTTCTAAGCCACTCCCATCGGACGCGCATGGACAAACCTTGAATCCTTAAGTTCTTAACTCCCAGACCTCCAAAGCATGTTGGTCTACACATGGTGTGCCAGGCCACCAAGCACTGTCCGCCATTTACTGCCTCTTTCCCGGCCCAGAAGAAGGCTCTCATCCATTTGTCCACTTCTTCAAGCACCGATTGTGGCGCTTTCATGACGAGCAGATGGTGGATGGGACGTGCCGCGATGACGCTGTTGACAAGCACTAGTCTCTCAGGTCTCTGAATCGGGCTGCGTTGCCAAGCCGGGATGAAGTGTTTGACCTGGTCAAGCATGGGCTGCCATTGCACTTCGATGAGCTTATGTATGCTGAGTTGTAGCCCTAGATACTTGCAAGGGAACTCTCCCATTTGGTAGTTGAAGAACTGTTGTACTCTCTCCGAATCTCCTTGTTGTCCATGGATCAGTGTTGCAGATGTTTTGCGATAGTTCACTCGAAGGCCGGAAGCATGCCCAAAGGCATGTAAAACATCTCTAATACAAAAGAGACCAGGCTTCATGGGGCGCACAAAAAGTGCGACGTCATCAGCGAATAGAGAGAGCCTTTGGTTTGCCAACACGCTGTTGAAGGAGGACAAGACACCTGCTGCTGCTGCCTTGCAGATAAGGGCCGAGAGGGCATCCATCGCCATGACAAGGAGGAGTGGAGAGCTGGGATCTCCCTGGCGAAGCCCGCGAGCGTGATCAAACCTCTTTCCTTGATTCCCATTCACAATGGCTCGAGTAGACGCCGACTGCAGCAAGATCGCTACCCATTTTCTGAAATTGTTACCAAAGCCCTTTGCTCTCAGAACTTCAAACAAGAATGGCCACGATATGGTGTCGAACGCACGCGATATGTCAAGTTTTAGGAACACAGTCGGCGTCTTGCGGGCATGCATCTTCCTTGCCACTTGCTTAACCAAGAGGAAATTGTCGTGTAAGCTTCTCCCTCGTATGAAAGCAGACTGGTTCGCATTGACATCTATTTTTTGAATGCATTGTTGCAAGAGAAATTTGGTCTGTTGTTGTTGAATGTTTTTGCGTCTCTATACCTGATTCTTTTGAATCCTTTAAACCTCTATGGAATCTTAAAAACAAAAATGAAGATGTTAATTTGGGCTTACGGTTGCTTTGAAATGATTTTGTCTTTCAGGTGCGAAAATGGCGAGGCATGTGCTGTATCCTGAACTTGGTGGGCTCTCTGATAAGGCAATGGAAGATACTGTGTTTGGACCACAGGTTGCTCTTCTTCTCCGGTGTTTAAGGCTGCTCGGTCATCAGTGAGGAGAATTTCTTAGAATCGCCTGGGACTAGCTTCGAGTGCATATGGGTTGCTCTGCTTATTTCGTGTTCTTACATGTTCATCTAATCGAGTATTCCCCTCATGTATGTATCCGTAGGTGAAAAAAATTGTAAGCTTTATAATTCTAATGCAGCTACTTTTGGCTTGCGCCAAGACCTTGTAAATTGTGTGGACGCATTGGTTTCTGCCTTGGCTTAATAAAAAAGTTGAGGTAGGGGGAACCCCTTTCATTTCAAATATATATATATATACATATATATATATATAGAGAGAGAGAGAGAGTAGCACTATTCTAATCCCAGGATTAGAATAACTATTTGGATCACGGCGCGCTCTATAAGGGCCCGATGAGATGTTCCCGAACTAGCCGAACCAGTGCGCCCACGATCCGTTCCCAGACCCGCATCCCCTCGATCTCGTTCCTAACATCCCACCCCCCTCGATCCCGTCCCTAATCCCCCTCCCCTCGATCGGCGGCTACCCGCCCAGAATCAGGCCACCACCGTCGCCGCCCTCCCGAATCGCGCCACCACCGCGGCAGCCCTCCCGAAGCGTGCCACCACCGCCGCCCAGCCCCACGGCGCGCAGCTCCCAGCCTCCCAGCGAACTGCCGCCCCACCCCCTGGCGCACCGCCTCCGTACCTCCCAGCGCGCTGCCGCCCTTCCCCATGGTGCCCAGCCGCTCCGCGAGGCCTCTTGACCACCGCCGGCGGGCGCTGCACCACCATCCCCAGGCCGCACCGCTCCTCCCCTGGAGCTTCCCCAACAAGGATCTGGATCGGGGTCATCCAAGTGCTCGCCCTGGACGAGGAGGCCACCAACCGCTGTGGGCGCGGCCTCCCAGCTACGGCTCACACATTCCTCCTCGCTGTTTTGCCTCTGGCCATGCCTACGCCAGCATCCCAACCATACATCTCGAGTAAGCAGTCCAATGCCTCGCACGAGAGAAGTTCGTCCAGGTTCTGGTCGTGGGTCTCCCACAACACACTCGGCGACCTGCCCGAGGCATGAGAGGCTACCTTAGCTAGGCTAAGCTGTGACCTTCATGCATGTATCTGAAGGAAATATGCCCTAGAGGCAATAATAAAGTTGTTCTTTATATTTCCTTATATCATGATAAATGTTTATTATTCATGCTAGAATTGTATTAACCGAAAACTTAGTACATGTGTGAATACATAGACAAACAGAGTGTCACTAGTATGCCTCTACTTGACTAGCTCGTTGAATCAAACATGGTTAAGTTTCCTAGCCATAGACATGAGTTGTCATTTGATTAACGGGATCACATCATTAGAGAATGATGTGATTGACTTGACCCATTCCGTTAGCTTAGCATTCGATCGTTTAGTATGTCGCTATTGCTTTCTTCATGACTTATACATGTTCCTATGACTATGAGATTATGCAACTCCCGAATATCGGAGGAACACTTTGTGTGCTACCAAACGTCACAACGTAACTGGGTGATTATAAAGGTGCTCTACAGGTGTCTCCAATGGTACTTGTTGAGTTGGCATAGATCGAGATTAGGATTTGTCACTCCGATTGTCGGAGAGGTATCTCTGGGCCCTCTTGGTAATACACATCACTATAAAGCCTTGCAACCAATGCAACAAATGAGTTAGTTGTGGGATGATGTATTACGGAACGAGTGAAGAGACTTGCCGGTAACGAGATTGAACTAGGTATTGAGATACCGACGATCGAATCTCATGCAAGTAACATACCGATGACAAAGGGAACAACGTATGTTGTTATGCGACTTGACCGATAAACATCTTCGTAGAATATGTAGGAGCCAATATGAGCATCCAGGTTCCTCTATTGGTTATTGACTGGAAACGAGTCTTGGTCATGTCTACATAGTTCTCGAACCCGTAGGGTCCGCACGCTTAATGTTCGGTGACGATCGGTATTATGAGTTTATGTGATTTGATGTACCGAAGGTAGTTCGGAGTCCCGAATGTGACCACGGACATGACGAGGAGTCTCGAAATGGTCAAGACATAAAGATTGATATATTGGATGACCATATTCGGACACCGAAAGTGTTCCGGGTGGTTTCGGAGAAAACCGGAGTGCCGGAGGGGTTACCGGAACCCCCCGGGGAAGTATTGGGCCTTAGTGGGCCTGAGGGGAGAGAGAGGGCAGCAGCCCAGGAGGTGGCGGGCCCCCTCCCATGAGGAGTCCGAATTGGACTAGGGGAGGGGCCGCAGCCCCTCTTTCCCTCTCCCTCTCCCTCTCTTTCCTTCCCCCTTCCCTCTTCCTAGTTGGACTAGGAAAGGGGAGTCCTACTCCCACTAGGAGGAGGACTCCTCCCCTCCTTGGCGTGCCCCAAGGGCCGGCCGGCCTCCCCTTTGCTCCTTTATATACGGGGGCAGGGGGCACCCTAGGACACACAAGTTGATTGTTCCAAGCCGTGTGCGGTGCCCCCCTCCACCATAATCCACCTCGATCATATCGTAGCGGTGCTTAGGCGAAGCCCTGCGTCGGTAGCAATATCATCACCGTCATCACACCATCGTGCTGACGGAACTCTCCCGTGAAGCTCTGCTGGATCGGAGTTCGTGGGACGTCATCGAGCTGAACGTGTGCTAAACACGGAGGTGCCGTGCGTTCGGTACTTGGATCGGTCGGATCGTGAAGACGTACGACTACATCAACCTTGTTCTCATAACGCTTCCTCTTACGGTCTATGAGGGTACATGGACAACACTCTCCCTCTTGTTGCTATGCATCACCATGATCTTGCGTGTGCATAGGATTTTTTTGAAATTACTATGTTCCCCAACAGTTGCATCCGAGCCAGGTTTATGCGTAGATGTGATATGCACGAGTAGAACACAAGTGAGTTGTGGGCAATACAAGTCATACTGCTTACCAGCATGTCATACTTTGATTCGGCGGTATTGTTGGATGAAGCGGCCCAGACCGACATTACGTGTACGCTTACGCGAGACTGGTTCTACCGACGTGCTTCGCACACAGGTGGCTGGCGGGTGTCAGTTTCTCCAACTTTAGTTGAATCGAGTATGGCTACGCCCGGTCCTTGTGAAGGTTAAAACAACACATACTTGACGAAATATCTTTGTTGTTTTGATGCGTAGGTAAGAACGGTTCTTGCTCAGCCCGTAGAAGCCACGTAAAACTTGCAACAACAAAGTAGAGGACGTCTAACTTGTTTTTGCAGGGCATGTTGTGATGTGATATGGTCAAGACATGATGCTAAATTTTATTGTATGAGATGATCATGTTTTGTAACCGAGTTATCGGCAACTGGCAGGAGCCATATGTTTGTCGCTTTATTGTATGAAATGCAATCGCCATGTAATTGCTTTACTTTATCACTAAGCGGTAGCGATAGTCGTAGAAGCAATAGTTGGTGAGACGACAACGATGCTACGATGGAGATCAAGGTGTCGCGCCGGTGACGATGGTGATCATGACGGTGCTTTGGAGATGGAGATCAAAGGCACAAGATGATGATGGCCATATCATATCACTTATATTGATTGCATGTGATGTTTATCTTTTATGCATCTTATTTTGCTTAGATTGACGGTAGCATTATAAGATGATCTCTCACTAAATTTCAAGGTATAAGTGTTCTCCCTGAGTATGCACCGTTGCTACAGTTCTTCGTGCTAAGGCACCACGTGATGATCGGGTGTGATAAGCTCTACGTTCACATACAACGGGTGCAAGCCAGTTTTGCACACGCAGAATACTCGGGTTAAACTTGACGAGCCTAGCATATGCAGATATGGCCTCGGAACACTGGAGAACGGAAGGTCGAGCCTGGATCATATAGTAGATATGATCAACATAGTGATGTTCACCATTGAAAACTACTCCATCTCACATGATGATCGGACATGGTTTAGTTGATTTGGATCACGTGATCACTTAGATGATTAGAGGGATGCCTATCTAAGTGGGAGTTCTTAAGTAATATGATTAATTGAACTTTAATTTATCATGAACTTAGTACCTGATAGTATTTTACATGTCTATGTTGTTGTAGATAGATGGCCCATGCTGTTGTTCCATTGAATTTTAATGCGTTCCTTGAGAAAGCAAAGTTGAAAGATGATGGTAGCAATTACACGGACTGGGTCCGTAACTTGAGGATTATCCTCATTGTTGCACAGAAGAATTACGTCCTGGAAGCACCGCTGGGTGCCAGGCCTGCTGCAGATGCAACTGACGACGTTAAGAATGTCTGGCAGAGCAAAGCTGATGACTACTCGATAGTTCAGTGTGTCATGCTTTACGGCTTAGAACCGGGACTTCAACGACGTTTTGAACGTCATGGAGCATATGAGATGTTCCAGGAGTTGAAGTTAATATTTCAAGCAAATGCCCGGATTGAGAGATATGAAGTCTCCAATAAGTTCTACAGCTGCAGGATGGAGGAGAATAGTTCTGTCAGTGAACATATACTCAAAATGTCTGGGTATAATAATCACTTGATTCAACTAAGAGTTAATCTTCCTAATGATAGTGTCATTGACAGAATTCTTCAATCACTGCCACCAAGCTACAAGAGCTTCGTGATGAACTATAGCATGCAAGGGATGGATAAGACAATTCCCAAGCTCTTCGCAATGCTAAAGGCTGCAGAGGTAGAAATCAAGAAGGAGCATCAAGGGTTGATGGTCAACAAGACCACCAGTTTCAAGAAAAAGGGTAAAGGGAAGAAGGGGAACTTCAAGAAGAACGGCAAGCAAGTTGCTGCTCAACAGAAGAAGCCCAAGTCTGGACCTAAGCCTGAGACTGAGTGCTTCTACTGCAAACAGACTGGTCACCGGAAGCGGAACTGCCCCAAGTATTTGGCGGATAAGAAGGATGGCAAGGAGAACAAAGGTGTATGTGATATACATGTTATTGATGTGTACCTTACTAATACTTGCAGTAGCACCTGGGTATTTGATACTGGTTCTGTTGCTAATATTTGCAACTCGAAACAGGGGCTACGGATTAAGCGAAGATTGGCTAACGACGAGGTGACGATGCACGTGGGAAATGGTTCCAGAGTCGATGTGATCGCCGTCGGCATGCTGCCTCTACATCTACCTTCAGGATTAATTTTAGACATGAATAATTTTTATTTGGTGCCAGCGTTGAGCATCAACATTATATCTGGATCTTGTTTGATGCGAGACGGTTATTCATTTAAATCAGAGAATAATGGTTGTTCTATTTATATGAGTAATATCTTTTATGGTCATGCACCCTTGAAGAGTGGTCTATTTATATTGAATCTCGATAGTAGTGATACACATATTCATAATATTGAAGCCAAAAGATGCAGAGTTGATAATGATAGTGCAACTTATTTGTGGCACTGCCGTTTAGGTCATATTGGTGTAAAGCGCATGAAGAAACTCCATTCTGATGGACTTTTGGAATCACTTGATTATGAATCACTTGGTACTTGCGAACCATGCCTCATGGGCAAGATGACTAAAACACCGTACTCCGGAACAATGGAGCGAGCAACGGATTTGTTGGAAATCATACATACTGATGTATGTGGTCCGATGAATATTGAGGCTCGCGGCGGGTATCGTTATTTTCTCACCTTCATAGATGATTTGAGCAGATATGGGTATATCTACTTGATGAAACATAAGTCTGAAATATTTGAAAAGTTCAAAGAATTTCAGAGTGAAGTGGAAAATCATCGTAACAAGAAAAAAAGTTTCTATGATCCGATCATGCAGGAGAATATTTGAGTTATGAGTTTGGTCTTCATTTGAAACAATGTGGAATAGTTTCACAACTCACGCCACCCGGAACACCACAGCGTAATGGTGTGTCCGAACATCGTAATCGTACTTTACTAGATATGGTGCGATCTATGATGTCTCTTACTGATTTATCGCTATCATTTTGGGCTTATGCTTTAGAGACGGCTGCATTCACGTTAAATAGAGCACCATCTAAATCCGTTGAGACGACGCCTTATGAACTGTGGTTTGGCAAGAAACCAAAGTTGTCGTTTCTTAAAGTTTGGGGCTGCGATGCTTATGTGAAAAAGCTTCAAACTGATAAGCTCGAACCCAAATCGGAGAAATGTGTCTTCATAGGATACCCAAAGGAGACTGTTGGGTACACCTTCTATCACAGATCCGAAGGCAAGACATTCGTTGCTAAGAATGGATCCTTTCTAGAGAAGGAGTTTCTCTCGAAAGAAGTGAGTGGGAGGAAAGTAGAACTAGATGAGGTAACTGTACCTGCTCCCTTATTGGAGAGTAGTTCATCACAGAAATCTGTCCCTGTGACTTCTACACCAATTAGTGAGGAAGTTAATGATGATGATCATGTAACATCAGATCAAGTTACTACTGAACCTCGTAGGTCAACCAGAGTAAGATCCATTCCAGAGTGGTACGGTAATCCTGTTCTGGAGGTCATATTACTAGACCATGACGAACCTACGAACTATGAGCAAGCGATGATGAGCCCAGATTCCGCAAAATGGCTTGAGGCCATGAAATATGAGATGGGATCCATGTATGAGAACAAAGTGTGGACTTTGGTTGACTTGCCCGATGATCAGCAAGCCATCGAGAATAAATGGATCTTCAAGAAGAAGACTGATGCTGACGGTAATGTTACTGTCTACAAAGCTCAACTTGTTGCGAAAGGTTTTCGACAAGTTCAAGGAGTTGACTACGATGAGACTTTCTCACCCGTAGCGATGCTTAAGTCCGTCCGAATCATGTTAGCAATTGTCACATTTTTATGAAATTTGGCAAATGGATATAAAGACTGCATTCCTGAATGGATTTCTGGAAGAAGAGTTGTATATGATGCAACCTGAAGGTTTTATTGATCCAAAGGATGCTAACAAAGTGTGCAAGCTCCAGCGATCCATCTATGGACTGTTGCAAGCATCTCAGAGTTGGAATAAACGTTTTGATAGTGTGATCAAAGCATATGGTTTTATACAGACTTTTGCAGAAGCCTATATTTACAAGAAAGTGAGTGGGAGCTCTGTAGCATTTCTAATATTATATGTGGATGACATATTGTTGATTAGAAATGATATAGAATTTCTGGATAGCATAAAAGGATACTTGAATAAGAGTTTTTCAATGAAAGACATCGGTGAAGCTGCTTATATATTGGGCATCAAGATCTATAGAGATAGATCAAGACGCCTAATTGGACTTTCACAAAGCACATACCTTGATAAAGTTTTGAAGAAGTTCAAAATGGATCAAGCAAAGAAAGGGTTCTTGCCTCTGTTATAAGGTGTGAAGTTGAGTCAGACTCAATGCCCGACCACTTCAGAAGATAGAGAGAAAATGAAAGATGTTCCCTATGCTTTAGCCATAGGCTCTATCATGTATGCAATGCTGTGTACCAGACCTGATGTGTGCCTTGCTATTTTTAGTAGGGAGGTACCAAAGTAATCCAGGAGTGGATCACTGGACAGCAGTCAAGAACATCCTGAAATACCTGAAAAGGACTAAGGATATGTTTCTCGTTTATGGAGGTGACAAAGAGCTCGTCGTAAATGGTTATGTCGATGCAAGCTTTGACACTAATCCGGATGACTCTAAGTCCCAAACCGGATACGTGTTTATATCACTACAAAAAAAGACACATCCGTGACATTTTGGGCCGAGCGAAAAAATTTCTGTCATACTTATGACACTTCTATGACGATAATTGTGACAAAACCCGGTATCATCATAGATGTGGTGGGCTCCTACTTCTATGACAAAAAATCATGACAGAAAATGGGCTTTTCGTCCTGGGCGGGCTGGAGACGCAGCTGCATGACATTCTTTGGGCCGTCCATGACGGAAAAAACCGTGGTAGAAGCGAGGGCGAGGAAAATTTCGGGGAGTTCCCGGTTACGGTGGGTGGTCGGGGGCCGAGCGATGCCCGTTTCTCTCGTACACGTACGCGCGTGTGTGCGAGGCATTGGCTCTAACTGAACCCGAGCAAGGCGTTGGGCTCTAACTGAACCCGAGCGATTGCACTACAGGCTACGCGTTACTGAACCCGAGCGATCGATCAATGGCTGTTAACTGAACCCGATCGAGCGATTCCTTTGCTACTGCATCTAACTGAAGCCGATCGATGCTGCCTCTGGATGAACAGTGAGCGTTGCGGGGGGGTTGGATGAACAGTGAGCGGTGGGGGTGGATGAACAGGACCCCGTGGCATTGCCTCTAGATGAACAGGACCCCGATCGATCGAGCCGGTTGGGGCTGGATGAACAGGACCCCGTGGAGGGCTGGATGAACAGGACGACCCTGTGGAGGGCTGGATGAACAGTAGACGGTGGAGGGGTGGATGAACAGTAGCCCTTGGAGGGGTGGTTGAACAGGAGCCCGTGGAGAGGGGTGGTTGAACAGTAGCCGGTGGAGTAGCGCGCGGTGGAGGCTGGATGAACAGGAGCCCGTGGATGAATAGTCGCAGGTGGAGGCTGGAGGAGGTCGACGATGGATGGACAGTAGCCCGTGAAGGCTGGAGGAGGTCGACGGTGGAGATGAACAGTATCCCGTGGAGTCCCGTTTTGCGGTACGCCACACCCCTCCCGATGAATAGGACCCCCGTTTCGACCGTAGCGCTCCAACACAAGTCCCTTTCGTCCGTTTTGTGGTACGCCACACCCCTCCCGATCAACAGGACCCCGTTTTGACCGTAGGAGGTCCAACACAAGTTCGTTTCCTCCGTTTTGCGGTACGCCAGATCCCTCCCGATGAACAGGATCCCGTTTCAAAAGTGGTCGGTCGAACACAAGGTCGTTTCCTCCGTTGTGCGGTACACCAGGCCTCGTTTCCATCACCTGTTCCGTCCAAGCCCTCCCGATGAACACGACGACGCGTTCCATTCCAACCCAGCCGGTTGGCTCCCCATGAACACGACGACGACGTTGTTTCTCCGTTCCGACCGAGCCATCTACATGAGCCCTGGCCGTACGTATGCGCGAGTAGGCGTTCGAGACCCCGCCCGTATGTACGTACGTGGCCGTATTTTCTTTCTTGCACACCGGCCGTTGTACGTACGTGTACATGCTACATGCGCGCCTCTACTACGACACGTGCGCACCTCTACATCGACCAGTATATATGTACGTACACGTTCGCGACCAGAATGACAACGCTACGTACGCTTCGACCAGGTGGGTCCCGACTGTCAGGCAGTTCCTTGTGTGCGAAGATGTAGCTGGTGGGTCCCAGCAGTCAGGGGGGCGAATCGTTTTTTTTTCTTACCCGGACGCACTTCCTTGCGTGCGAAGATGTAGCTGGTGGGTCCCAGCAGTCAGGGGGGAAATGTTTTTTTCGTGAAATACAGTGGCCCGTCCGGTGGGTCCCCGCTGTCAGGTGGAGGTATCATTATTTTTCGCGTAATAAGGAGGCACTTCCTTGCTGCGGTCATGGACCCAGCTGTCAGCCTCTCCACGTACAGTCCACGTCCGATGGAAGTCGTTCCTTGACCATGTTGACCACGCCGCGCCGAGAGCACCAGGGCGGTGGACGACGGTGAGGCCAAGGAAGGGGACGACGCGGAGCCGGGGAAGACGCAGCAGTGGATGCCCACGCGAAGAGGAGTACGAGGGTTCACTGGTTCGGCTGCGGTGTGAGGCTGCCGTCGCCGCAGAATAACAGGGGGTGTGGGTGAGTAGAGGGATGGTCGGGCCAGCGGTGGGAGTAGTAGGGGCCGGTGAGGCCTCCGCGGCATCACAGCCGGCCACGGGAGGCAAGAGCATGCGGCACGACCGGCGCTGCTTTGGGCGGCTGGAGCACGAAGACCAGAGGTTGAAGAAGCATTACGGCCATTGGATGGACATCGTATGGTCACTGGAGCTAGAATCGTTCATATTGACTAAGTTGACAAAGCCCTCCGTCCCCGTCAACTAAGTAGGCCCACAAGTCAGCCTCCCACCAAGGTGAGTCCCAGCTAGCAGGGGGAGTATTCATTTTTTTGTGCGTAATAAGGAGGCACTTCCGGTGGGTCCGAGCTGACAGCGGGGGGAACGTTTTTTCGCGAAATACAGAGGCCCTTCCGGTGGGTCCCAGCTATCAGGTGGAGGAATCATTATTTTGCGCATAATAAGGAGGCATTTCCCTGTGTGGGCCCCTACTGTCAGCCTCTTCTGATGGATGTTGTTTGTTGACCATGTTGACCTCGCCGCGCCGAGAGCACAAACGCGGTGGACGAGGGCGAGGCCCAGGAAGAGAACCACCGGAGCCGGCAAAGCCACCACAGCGGATGCCCATGCTGAGGGGAGTACGAGCGCTGACTGGTCGGCTGCGGGGTGAGGCTCACGTCGCCGGAAAATAACAGGATGTGTGGGTGGTTAGAGGGATGGCCTGGCGGCAGCACAACCAGCCACGGGAGGAGGGAAGGGCCAGGCAGTCCCGCCGGTGCTGGTTGGGCGGCTGGAGCAGGAAGATCAGAGATTGAAGAAGGCACGGCGGCCGTTGGATGGACAATCCAATAGTCACTGCTGTGTGTTGACAAAGCCTTGCGTATGCGTCAAAAAAAATGTAGGACAGCGTCATCGTCAATCTAGTAGGCCCAGAAGTCAGCCTCCAAATCTGTGGAAAACAGCATACAGCCCATTAGCCATTATTTTCAATAATTTACAGCCCATTTGCTAATTCTTAAGGATATTTGAAGCCCATATTCTTTTTATTAGCATTACAGACCATATATTCTGGGCATTGCTAAAAAATTCAACGAAATTTTGCATATTTCGGTGGGGTCCGAACTCTTTTAATCACAAAATTTCGAGTCACGTTAAAAATAATTTTCAAAAACTTATATCAAAATAAAATTCAAACAACAATTATCCGCAAAAAAATGAATGAAATTTAGAATCTTAACTAGCAAGATGCCCGTTCGTTGCACGGAACATGAAGATGCATTTGTATGAGTAGTTTATCTTGTGGGAGAAAAGATGATATTTTAATGTAATTGCCAGTTGGCTTTGGTTTTTATAAGAGTAGAGAGTAGAGAAATCCTGAAAAAATAATATTTTAATGCAATTGCCGGTTGGCTTTGGTTTAAAAATTTATAGCCCATTTCTTACAACTTATAGCCCATTTTCTGGGGAAGCCCATTTCTTACTACTTACATCCCTCCTCGTCTTGAAAGATTTGCAGCCCAGCAGGGCTAACAAAAGCAAGTAGGCCTCCGTTTTGGTATTCTCCAAAAAAAGAACTAGGCTAGCCAATTTCAGAAAGAAAAAAGATATCAACTGGGCTCGTCATGTGCTTAATAAAAGCGTAAGCGTGGGCAAGACGGGCCACAGCCCCCGCACAGCGCGCAGTTGAGCTCCGTCTCTGAAACTAAAAAACAACTGGGCGAGCTGCTGGGTCCCTGGTGTTATCCGCTCATTGTGTAATTTTCTCGTTTATTGACTACATTGACAATGGTGTGGGACCTAGTTGTCAAATAATTAGGAGGAAGTATTTTTTGGCTTGTAATAACGAGGCACCTGCTTGCGAAATGCAATGACCCTGGTGGGTCCCTACTGTCAGCCTCTCCACGTACAGTCATCTCCTGATTCCTCTTGGTTGTTGACCATGTTGACAACTCCAGACGGCGGCGGGCTGTAACATCCCAACATTCTAAATTTTCGAATGTTATAATAAATAGATAGATTTGGTTGTTTGTTGGATTGTTGTGTGATTGATTGACTGAAAATGAGTGAAATTCGAAATCTTTTGAAAGTTAAATGAGAGGGAATAAAAGGACTTTCCCAAACTTTCATTTTGCTTTTATAATCTCCATGAATTCAAATTCTTTTCATCACAAAACCCTCGAGAGAAGATGACATGACTTCTTCCATTTATTTAAATGAAAAGGGGTGTTGAAAATATTTGAATATCATTTGAAAATATTTCCAATTCAGAAACTTCAAGCAACTCAATGATTTTCATGAGAGAAGATAAAATGACTTCTTCAAAACATATGAAATATGAGTTGGAAGTTTAAAAGGATCTAATTTAAAGTCCTTTTGGAAATTATTTTCAATTTGGAGTATTTGGGTTTTATTCAAATTCTTTTTCTCCAAAATAAAAATATATGGAAAATAGGGTAACATGATTCCCTACAACAGAAAATTGGAGAGAAATAAATTTGAATTAATTTTGGTATTTTGAAAATGATTTTTATTGGATTTTAGTAGAGCAGTAGCACTCTTTGATTTATTTGTATTTTGTGGATTTTATTTAATGCTAGAAAAATGCTCATGCTGTAGGAAATCTTTTCTGAAAATTTTGATATATAATATGCCTATGTACAATTTTATTTTTGTTTCCGTTTATACAGTTTTCCTTTCTGTTTCTAATAAAAAAACTGTATGTACGGCCCATATTTATTTATCGCCCTTGCGCTGCATAATAGCATCTGGCGTCCCATCGTTTTTTTCTCTCTAAATGGGCCAGGCCCAGCCGGCCATAATGCTTCCCATTTTTTTTCTCCTAGTTTTTTTCTTTTCTTTTTTTTCAATTTCAAAAAAAAAAAAAACTGCAGCGCCATGTACGTGCGCGCGCAGCCGGCCCGTGGTTCTTTTAGCCCATGCGGTTCCCCGTTTATTTTATTTGTTCGTCTCGTTTAGTCCCACATTGCCTAGCCTTTAACCCCTAAACCTTTTTTCCACCTATAAATATAGACCCATAGAGCCTCCAAAAATTATCCATTGCGGGTTAAATCAATATTTTGGTTTGACTAGCTAAAAATATATTTCTCCTCTCCGGCGGGACTTTTGGAAGTTGTCTCCACACTCCGAAGTCGTCTTTTCTATACCTTATAAAGGTATATTTATTCGTTCTCTGTATTTATACGTTAGACCTAAATTTTTTAGCCGTAGCTATTTTTTTCTGCAAAAGCTTGGCCCTGATTTTTCAAATAGCCATAACTTTTTACTCGTTCATCCAAATTAGATGAAACCAGCGCCTATAGTTTCGTCTTGTTTTCACCTATCCAGTTAACCTGTCACGTCAACTTTTTGAAATTTTCAAATTTGAAATTTGTTCAAATTCATATTCAAACTTCTTTTGTTCATAACTTAAGTTCCGTAACTCCGTTTGAGTTGATTCTTTTTGCAAAGCGAAGCTCTTGACCTAAACTTTCTGATAAGGCCAAATTCACATAATTTTGGTACTGTTAGAAATTGTTTTATGTTGCAAGAGTTATTTGCTTGGTTTTGATGTTTTCCGAAGTGTCTTCTTCGTTCTTCTCGATCTTTTGAGTGATTGCTTATGTGTGGTTACTATTGCTTGCTTACGATAGATTGACCGGAGTGTGACGAGTAGAACTATCAAGAGTTTTGAGTGCGAATCATCTTCATCAACATTGCAGGCAAGTTCACACTTTGATCATATCCCTTTTACTACCCAGTTTTATGCATTAGATTCAACCCTCAAACATTGCATGAGTAGGATCTGATAACATGTGGGTATTGGGAAGTAGTTGATGAGGTAGTACCTATTGCCCTGTTTATTATCAAACCTTGGGAGTTACTTCTACGTTTGCTTATATTGCTATGCTATGCTCGTAGACGTGGATTGGGTTTGAGTGAATTTCCATGACAGATGTGAGATTGTTAATTAATGGTTCAACTTAAGGTGGCTACTTTAATAAACATCTGGGTGGATTGAGGCACCTGGAGAACCCAGTGTTGCCTGTATTTTTGGATATCCCGGAGTACCCGTGTGATCATCCTATGGACCGCCACCCAGACTCAAAGGGATCATAAGATTATTCATGCTAGAAACTTCCGTGTGCAGCCACAAGCCATTATGGGCTCTGGCATAGTTGAGTAAGTTGTGTGAGCTCTTGAAGAGGTGGACTAGCAGATGTAGGGGGATTGTAGGTGTAACGGTCTGCCCGGAGTAGAGAGTAAATGCTTCTGAAAGACTGTGTCTCGATCATCCGTTTCTCAAACACCAAGTAGTGCGAGAAATCCAACGGAGGAGATCGAGTCTTGTGGGGAAAAGTGCGCAAACCTCTGCAGAGTGTACAAACTAATCATGATTAGCCGTGTCCCCGGTTATGGACATCTTGAGTATCTAGTTCTTGGATTATCATGTGAATCTCATCATGTTACTTTAATTAATTTGTTGGGTTTAATCATGATCTTAATTGGGATTGAGATGCTGTCAACCATTCTCAATGTTTAACAACCACCATGATAGTTAAATAAAATTTATTCCTTTGCAGTAGGGAAAAATTGGCTTTTCGCAAAAACATTATAACCATAGAGCTTTTCCACCAGCCATATATGCATGTAGTGATAGCCTTTGTTCATCATTTCTCTATGGTGTGAATTTGCCAGTACATTCAATGTACTGACCCTTTGTGGCTGCAACGTCTCATGTTGCAGGAATCTTACGACGAGTAAGTGATACGTTAGGGTTACGATTTCTACACTCAACTTTGCCGTTGGTGTTGATGGGAATCCACAACCTTGTTACTTCCGCTATTTGGATTGAGGTAATAGTATTTACGTTACTTTATACATGTGATTTACCTCTGTTATAAATCCTCGAGTACTGTGTGTGTCAGCATACCGATCCAGGGATGACACTTAAGCACAGAGACTTGATCCATCTGAGGTCGGGTCGCTACAAGATGGTATCAGAGCACATGTTGACTGTAGGACGTGACCCTAGAAACTGGCAAGCCCATAGGAAGATTTTTCTCTAAAACTTTCTTTTCAAAAAGATCTTTACCTCTCTTCTCTTCTGAGCTTATTCAAATATTCCCTTTTAGTGAGACCATACCCCTTTCCCCTTTTGACCACTCGAAGATTCGACTGATGAGACCACTCCAAGAAGTACAAGATATCGGACAACTAAGACCATTCGGAATGAAGAGGATTTTACCGTGCATTATGATAATGGAAACTACAACGGTTGAAGACTCCGAAGACTGGGAGAATTTGAAGGCTCTGAAGAATTTCCAGATTGTATGACTAGGAAGGCTACCCTTATGGAACTTGGCAGACTATGGAAGCTGTCAATACCCGAGATCAAGGTGTATCGGAGAAAGACCGGAACATGGAGAGTTAGAAACTCAAAGTTTTGTTAAGAAAAACCTAAGGCATGAGATATCAACTATGGAATGATAGCTCATGGCAATGACAAGGGAAGAAACACGGATATCCATGATGTTATCACCCGCTTATGCTATTGTCACCGTGCTGACTTAAGCATGCATATGCATGGAAGGATCGGATGGTAGAAAGGCTGATGGAGCATCTGTGAGCAAAAGATGAAGTTTTAACCTTAGCTGGTGTATCGCCAGGATTTGGACTATTAATCAAAAAGTTTTAAGATGGACCTTTAGGAAGCCGTATTTGGCCAAGGAAGTAGTTCATGAAGAACTGAGGGACCCAAAAGCTGAAGTAGCCAAGCTGGAGGAGCAAAACCTCTAGATACTGGATATTCGTCGGGAATTGAAGGACAGTAGGACCAATGGTTCATGCCAAGGATGTTGAAACCCAGAAGTTTTGGAACGCAACTCCAAAGTATTGAAGGATGTCACGAGAGACTTCGCGTCAACAGAGATTGGCAAAGAGCTTGAGAAGCACAAGCATGATTGGAAGAAGCCATCGGAGACATGAACAAGACTTGAAGAGTTTGATGACTTTGAAGATTTATTGACCTTTAGAAGACCAAACCCCTGTTATATACCT
Organism: Triticum aestivum; assembly: GCF_018294505.1. Classification (NCBI taxonomy): domain Eukaryota; kingdom Viridiplantae; phylum Streptophyta; class Magnoliopsida; order Poales; family Poaceae; genus Triticum; species Triticum aestivum. The sequence goes on from NC_057808.1 coordinate 28,706,230, forward strand.
ACGTTAGATGCGACGTTTGTGAGCTGTCATTTGTTTGATGTTTTTCGACAGCCACAATAAAAATCTGTCTTTCAAAACTATTGTTTGTATTGTGTGTATCCTCTCTATCTCTCTTATCTCACCCCAAACCCATGGACCCAATAGAGGATGAATGGAGATGAGCTTGTATTTTCTGGACCAATGAGTCAATTGGAGACGGACCGATGGATTCAGAACATGGAGGATCACATGGAGAATAACCCTATAGCCGGAAAGGATATGACCCAGCATGCTCTTCAGTGCTTTGAAAGAGGTGCTGCTACTTGGTGGAGGATGTACCAAACCACCAATGGATGGCAAGGAGTAACCACTTGGAAGGAATTTAAGTGGACTTGTTAAAGTCTTGGCTTGTGTCCCAAAAGTTGAGGCCTTATGGAAAGGATATGAAGAAACCTTGTGCATACAAGCTTTGTGGAGAAATAGGACACAACCATAAAGAAAACAAGGACGAATACCCTCATAAGCGGAGGATTACCAAAGGAGTTAGCCGAGGATCTCAGGGAACTTCGGTTGGAGATTGTTCCCAAAGGTTTTGTTGCAGCAATGGAAGTTCAGTCTACATTGTTGGGAAAGATCCGTGAAGCTCAGAAGGATGACAAAGAGATTGCTGAGGTAAAAGAGAGGATGAGCAAAGGAAAGGCCAAAGGTTTTCGTAAGGATGAGCACGACACCTTATGGTTCGAGGACCGTGTATATGTGCCCAATAATGCAAAGATCAGGAAGTTAATACTTCAGGAGGCTCATGACTCACCATACTCGATTCGCCCTGGAAACACCAAGATGTATTTGGATTTGAAGGAGCGTTTCTGGTGGACTGGTATGAAGAAGGATATTGCGGAGTATGTAGTCGTAGGTGATGTATGCCAGAGAGTAAAGGCAGAGCATCAGAAGCCAGCCGGATTACTACAGCCTATGCCGATACCCGAATGGAAGTGGGATAAGCTTGGCATGGATTTCATTACCGGATTTCCCAGAACCCGATCGGGATATGATTCTATCTGGGTAGTAGTTGATTCGCTTGACCAAAGTGGCTCACTTTATCCCAGTGAAAACCACCTATACAAGTGCGAAGTTGGCCAAGATATATTTGACCAGGATCGTATGTCTGCATGGAGTTCCGAGGACCATCGTATCAGATAGAGGAACACAGTTTACCTCAAAGTTTTGGAATCAGCTGCACCAGACTTTGGGTACTAGGCTAGAGTTCAGTACAGCCTTTCATCCGCAGACAGATGGATAGACCGAGAGAGTCAATCAGATTCTGGAGGACATGTTGAGAGCGTGTGCGCTAGATTATGGATCTAGTAGGGATGATAATCTACCTTACGCGGAGTTCTCATACAACAACAGTTACCAAGCCAGTTTGAAGATGGCCCCTTTTGAAGCTTTGTATGGGAGAAGGAGCCAGACACCGTTGATGTGGGATGAAGTTGGAGACCGTCAGTTGTTTGGACCAAATGTGATCAAGGAGTCAGAAGAGAATGTTAAGTTGATTCAAGATAGACTGAAGGTAGCTCAGTCCAGGCAGAAGAGTTATGCAGACTCAAAAACGCAAGGAGGTAGTCTATGAAATTGGAGACAGAGCATGTCTTCGTGTGTCCCCTCTGCGAGGAGTTAAACGATTTGGAGTTAAGGGAAAGTTAGCCCCGAGATTTGTAGGACCATACCGAGTTTTGGAGCGTATGGGAGAAGTGGCCAACAAGTTGGAGTCACCCGAAGGACTGTCAGGAGTTCATGATGTGTTTCATGTTTCCCAGTTGAAGAAGTGCCATGCAGAGATGGCCAATATTCCCCTGTAAGGACGCTTGACCCTGGAAAGGATAATGATGTTCCACGAAGTGGAGTATGGACTTCATAAGTATAAGTTTTTTATCTCGGTATGTGGGATATCCCCGAGGATGAAGAGATGAATTACTATTGGATATAAAGGAGGTATGATGTTGGAAATATGGATCAATGGAAATTCCATGATGAGTCTGAGTAATCATGTCCTAGTTTGGTGCCAATAGAAGGAAGGAAGACAGTACAATTGGATGGATTTAAGAATACTAGGAAGTTGGATGTTGGATTAAGGATCAGTTGCCCCGATGATGAGTTCAAGGTTACAAGTGATGAGATGGGCCATAACCCACAGGCCCCAGGACCTGCCAAGAAGCAAGCACATTCTTGCTGAAGGAAAAACCCTGGAAGAAGTTACGATTTTATCGACAGACGATCTTATAGGAGTAACGCAAAACCTGAGAGTTGTGAAGGAACGATAGATGTTTGTTTGGCTTGCAGAATCTATGGATTTATCCGAACTTGGTTCGTCGACAAGAGAAATTCTGCAATGCTTGTGAGGATGACCGAGTGTTAGAATGCGAGATTCGCTAAACCATATACAAGGTAATGATTTGGGTGCGGGATGGATTGATCACCATACCGACTTACTCTTATTGTTCGCCTTGCTATATGGGATGGTAAATCTGAGTGACTTACCTATAGTAGAGAGACGACGATATTAAACCTTGTTTGAACCTTAGAATGGTATAAGAATTTTTCCCTTGTACAAGGCAGTTGTTGCCAACCGTAGGTTATACGGTGAGGATCAACCCAGACCCATTTCCTGCAGGAGAAACCATAAATTGTTGACCACCATGAGATATCGATAGTTGTTTAGTATTGGCGCCAGACCCGTCAGCTAAGAAGACCCAGTCTCGGAATAACCTTACCAAGATGAAAGGACAGAAGAATTGAGGAAAAGGTTATGCCACTACCGGAAGAGCCCAGAGAAGGAATTATCCTGAGATCTGAGAAGACCGACACTGTCAACAATAAGGATGGAGTATATGAGTTTTGATGGAACCGTAACAATGCTTCTAAGGGTGGTAGCACCCCAGACCCCTGTGATGATCGATGGATTTTGAGAAGACCCCAATCCTAACCTATTTCTTGCTAGCCTCTCCGAATCTCGAGGACGAGATTCATTTTAAGGGTGGTAGGTTTGTAACATCCAAAATTCTAAATTTTGGAATGTTATAATAAATAGATAGATTTTGTTGATTGTTGATTGACTGAAAGTGAGTGAAATTCGAAATCTTTTGAAAGTTAAATGAGAGGGAATAAAAGGACTTTCCCAAACTTTCATTTTGCTTTTATGATCTCCATGAATTCAAATTCTTTTCATCACAAAACCCTGGAGAGAAGATGACATGACTTCTTCCATTTATTTAAATGAAAAGGGGTGTTGAAAATATTTGAATATCATTTGAAAATATTTCCAATTCAGAAACTTCAAGCAACTCAATGATTTTCATGAGAGAAGATAAAATGACTTCTTCAAAACATATGAAATATGAGTTGGAAGTTTAAAAGGATCTAATTTAAAGTCCTTTTGGAAATTATTTTCAATTTGGAGTATTTGGGTTTATTCAAATTATTTTTCTCCAAAATAAAAATATATAGAAAATAGGGTAACATGATTCCCTACAACAAAAATTGGAGAGAAATAAATTTGAATTAATTTTGGTATTTTGAAAATGATTTTTATTGGATTTTAGTAGGGCAGTAGCACTCTTTGATTTATTTGAGTTTTTGTTGATTTTATTTAATGCTAGAAAAATGCTCATGCTGTAGAAAATCTTGTTCTGAAAATTTTGATATATAATATGCCTATGTACACTGAAAATTTTGATATATAATATGCCTATGTACAATTTTGTGTTTGTTTTCGTTATACAGTTTTCCTTTCTGTTTCTAATAAAAAAACTGTATGTACGGCCCATATTTATTTATCGCCCTTGCGCTGCATAATAGCATCTGGCGTCCCATCGTTTTTTTTCTCTCCTAAATGGGCCAGGCCCAGCAGGCCATAATGCTTCCCCTTTTTTTTTCTCCATAGTTTTTCTTTTCTTTTTTTCAATTTCAAAAAAGAAAGAAAAGAAACTGCAGCGCCATGTACGTGCGCGCGCAGCCGGCCCGTGGTTCTTTTAGCCCATGCGGTTCCCCGTTTATTTTATTTGTTCGTCTACGTTTAGTCCCAGATTGCCTAGCCTTTAACCCCTAAACCTTTTTCCACCTATAAATATAGAGACCCATAGAGCCTCCAAAAATTATCCATTGCGGGTTAAATCAATATTTTGGTTTGACTAGCTAAAAACATATTTCTCCTCTCCGGCGGGACTTTTGAAAGTTGCCTCCACACTCCGAAGTCGTCTTTTCTATGCCCTATAAAGGTATATTTATTCGTTCTCTGTATTTATACGTTAGATCTAGAATTCTTTTATCCGTAGCTATTTTTTTCTTCTGCAAAACAGCTTGGCCCTGATTTTTCAAATAGCCATAACTTTTTTACTCGTTCATCCAAATTAGATAAAACCAGCGCCTATAGTTTCGTCTTGTTTTCACCTATCCAGTTAACCTGTCACGTCAACTTTTTGAAATTTTCAAATTTCAAAATTTGTTCAAATTCATATTCAAACTTCTTTTGTTCATAACTTAAGTTCCGTAACTCCGTTTGAGTTGATTCTTTTTGCAAAGCGAAGCTCTTGACCTAAACTTTCTGATAAGGCCAAATTCACATAATTTTGGTACTGTTAGAAATTGTTTTATGTTGCAAGAGTTATTTGCTTGGTTTTGATGTTTTCCGAAGTGTCTTCTTCGTTCTTCTCGATCTTTTGAGTGATTGCTTATGTGTGGTTACTATTGCTTGCTTACGATAGATTGACGGAGTGTGACGAGTAGATCTATCAAGAGTTTTGAGTGCGAATCATCTTCATCAACATTGCAGGCAAGTTCACACTTTGATCATATCCCTTTCATACCCAGTTTTTATGCATTAGATTCAACCCTCAAACATTGCATGAGTAGGATTGATAACATGTGGGTATTGGGAAGTAGTTGATGAGGTAGTACCTATTGCCCTGTTTACAATCAAACCTTTGGGAGTTACTTCACGTTTGCTTATATTGCTATGCTATGCTCGTAGACGTGGATTGGGTTTGAGTGAATTTCCATGACAGATGTGAGATTGTTAATTAATGGTTCAACTTAAGGTGGCTACTTAAATAAACATCTGGGTGGATTGAGGCACCTGGAGAACCCAGTGTTGCCTGTATTTTTGGATATCCCGGAGTACCCGTGTGATCATCCTATGGACCGCCACCCAGACTCAAAGGGATCATAAGATTATTCATGCTAGAAACTTCCGTGTGCAGCCACAAGCCATTATGGGCTCTGGCATAGTTGAGTAAGTTGTGTGAGCTCTTGAAGAGGTGGACTAGCAGATGTAGGGGGATTGTAGGTGTAACGGTCTGCCCGGAGTAGAGAGTAAATGCTTCTGAAAGACTGTGTCTCGATCATCCGTTTCTCAAACACCATGTAGTGCGAGAAATCCAACGGAGGAGATCGAGTCTTGTGGGGAAAAGTGCGCAAACCTCTGCAGAGTGTACAAACTAATCATGATTAGCCGTGTCCCCGGTTATGGACATCTTGAGTATCTAGTTCTTGGATTATCCCGTTGATCTCATCATGTTACTTTAATTTAAATTTGATTGGGTTTAATCACGTTCTTAATTGGGATTGAGATGCTGTCAACCATCTCAATGTTTTACAACCACAATGGTAGTTAAATAAAATTTATTCCTTTGTAGTAGGGAAAAATTGGATTTTCGCAAAAACATTATAACCATAGAGCTTTTCCACCAGCCATATATGCATGTAGTGATAGCCTTTGTTCATCATTTCCCTATGGTGTGAATTTGCCAGCATATTCCATGTGCTGACCCGTTTTCGGGCTGCAACGTTTCATGTTGCAGGATATCTTACGACGAGTAAGTGATACGTTAGGGTTACGACTTCTACACTCAACTTTGCCGTTGGTGTTGATGGGAATCCACAACCTTGTTACTTCCGCTATTTGGATTGAGGTAATAGTATTTACGTTACTTTATACATGTGATTTACCTCTGTTATAAATCCTCGAGTACTGTGTGTGTCAGCATACCGATCCAGGGAAGACACTTAAGCACAGAGACTTGATCCATTCGGGTCGGGTCGCTACAAGATGGTATCAGAGCACATGTTGACTGTAGGACGTGACCCTAGAAACTGGCAAGCCCATAGGAAGATTTTTTCTCTACAACTTTCCTTTTCAAAAAGATCTTTTACCTCTCTCCTTTCTGAGTCTTATTCAAATATTCCCTTTTAGTGAGACCATACCCCTTTCCCCTTTTGACCACTCGAAGATTCGACTGATGAGACCACTCCAAGAAGTACAGGATATCGGACAACTAAGACCATTCGGAATGAAGAGGATTTTACCGTGCATTATGATAATGGAAACTACAACGGTTGAAGACTCCGAAGACTGGGAGAATTTGAAGGCTCTGAAGAATTGCCAGATGTGTATGACCTAGGAAGGTTACCCTTATGGAACTTGGCAGACTATGGAAGCTGTCAATACTCGAGAGCAAGGTGTATCGGAGAAAGACCGAAACATGGAGAGTTAGAAACTCAAAGTTTTGTCAAGGAAACCCTAAGGCAGGAGATATCAACTATGGAATGATAGCTCATGGTAATGACAAGAGCAGAAACACGGATACCCATGTGGTTATCGCCCGCTTATGATATTGTCACCGTGTTGAGTTAAGTATGCATATGCATGGAAGGATTGGATGGTAGAAGGCTGATGGAGCACCTATCAGCAAGATGAAGTTTTAACTTTAGACCGGTGTATCACCAGGATCCGGAGTATTACATCAAGAAGTTTAGGATGGACCTGCAGGAAGCTGTATTTGACAAAGAAGTGTTTCGTGAAGAACTCAGAACCCAGAAACTGAAAGTAGCCAAGCAGGGAAAGCAAAACCTCGAGATAACGGAGACTCGTCAGGAACTGAAGGACAGTAGTATCATGGTTCATGCCAAGGATGTTGAGACCCAGAAGTTTGGAACGCAATTATTAAAGGACGCCATGAGAGACTTCGCGTCAACAGAGAGGGTCTGGCAAAAGAACTTGAGAAGGGCAAGCATGATTGGAAGAAGCCCATCGGAGACATGAACAAGATTTCAAGAGTTTGGCGACTTTGAAGATTTTTGACCTCTAGAAGACCCAACCCCTGTTATATGCCTACGTTAGATGCGACGTTTGTGAGTTGTCATTTGTTTGATGTTTTTTTGACAGCCACGATAAAAACCTATCTATTCAAAACTATTGTTTGTATTGTGTGTATCCCCCTCTATCTCTCTTATCTCACCCCAAACCCATGGACCCAATAGAGGATGAAGGGAGATGAGCTTGTATTTTCTGGACCAATGAGTCAATTGGAGACGGACCGATGGATTCAGAACATGGAGGATCACATGGAGAATAACCCTATAGCCGGGAAGGATATGACCCAGCATGCTCTTCAATGCTTTGGAAGAGGTGCCACTAACCTGGTAGAGGATGTACCAAACCATCCATGGATGGCAAGGAGTAACCACTTGGAAGGAATTTAAGTGGACTTTGTTAAAGTCTTGGCTTGTGTCCCAAAAGTTGAGGCCTTATGGGAAGGATATGAAGAAAACGTGCGCATGCAAGCTTTGTGGAGAAATAGGACACAACCATAAAGAAAACAAGGACGAATACCCTCATAAGCGGAGGATTACCAAAGGAGTTAGCAGAGGATCTCAGGGAACTTCGGTTGGAGATTGTTCCCAAAGGTTTTGTTGCAGCAATGGAAGTTTAGTCTACATTGTTGGGAAAGATCCGTGAAGCTCAGAAGGATGACAAAGAGATTGCCGAGATAAAAGTGAGAATGAGCAAAGGAAAGGCCAAGGATTTTCGTAAGGATGAGCCCGACACCTTATGGTTCGAGGACCGTGTATATGTGCCCAATAATGCAAAGATCAGGAAGTTAATACTTCAGGAGGCTCATGACTCACCATACTCGATTCGCCCTGGAAACACCAAGATGTATTTGGATTTGAAGGAGCGTTTCTGGTGGACTGGTATGAAGAAGGATATTGCGGAGTATGTAGTCGTAGGTGATGTATGCCAGAGAGTAAAGGCAGAGCATCAGAAGCCAGCAGGATTACTACAGCCTATGCCGATACCCGAATGGAAGTGGGATAAGCTTGGCATGGATTTCATTACCGGATTTCCCAGAACCCGATCGGGATATGATTCTATCTGGGTAGTAGTTGATTCGCTTGACCAAAGTGGCTCACTTTATCCCAAGTGAAAACCACCTATACAAGTGCGAAGTTGGCCAAGATATATATGACCAGGATCGTATGTCTGCATGGAGTTCCGAGGACCATCGTATCAGATAGAGGAACACAGTTTACCTCAAAGTTTTGGAATCAGCTGCACCAGACTTTGGGTACTAGGCTAGAGTTCAGTACAGCCTTTCATCCGCAGACAGATGGATAGACCAAGAGAGTCAATCAGATTCTGGAGGACATGTTGAGAGCGTGTGCGCTAGTTTATGGATCTAGTAGGGATGATAATCTACCTTACGCGGAGTTCTCATACGACAACAGTTACCAAGCCAGTTTGAAGATGGCCCCTTTTGAAGCTTTGTATGGGAGAAGGAGCTAGACACCGTTGATGTGGGATGAAGTTGGAGACCGTCAGTTGTTTGGACCAAATGTGATCAAGGAGTCAGAAGAGAATGTTAAGTTGATTCAAGATAGACTGAAGGTAGCTCAGTCCAGACAGAAGAGTTATGCAGACTCAAAAACGTAAGGAGGTAGTCTATGAAATTGGAGACAGAGCATGTCTTCGTGTGTCCCCTCTGCGAGGAGTTAAATGATTTGGAGTTAAGGAAAGTTAGCCCCGAGATTTGTAGGACCATACCGAGTTTTGGAGCGTATGGGAGAAGTGGCCAACAAGTTGGAGTCACCCGAAGGACTGTCAGGAGTTCATGATGTGTTTCATGTTTCCCAGTTGAAGAAGTGCCATGCAGAGATGGCCAATATTCCCCTGTAAGGACGCTTGACCCTGGAAAGGATAATGATGTTCCACGAAGTGGAGTATGGACTTCATAGTATAAGTTTTTTTATCTCGGTATGTGGGATATCCCCCGAGGATGAAGAGATGAATTACTATTGGATATAAAGGAGGTATGATGTTGGAAATATGGATCAATGGAAATTCCATGATGAGTCTGAGTAATCATGTCCCAGTTTGGTGCCAATAGAAGGAAGGAAGACAGTACAATTGGATGGATTTAAGAATACTAGGAAGTTGGATGTTGGATTAAGGATCAGTTTCCCCGATGATAAGTTCAAGGACTACAAGTGATGAGATGGGCCATAACCCACAGGCCCCAGGACCTGCCAAGAAGCAAGCACATTCTTGCTGAAGGAAAAACCCTGGAAGAAGTTACGATTTTATCGACAGACGATTTTATAGGAGTAACGCAAAAACCTGAGAGTTGTGAAGGAACGATAGATGTTTGTTTGGCTTGCAGAATCCATGGATTTATCCGAACTTGGTTCGTCGACAAGAGAAATTCTGCAATGCTTGCGAGGATGACCGAGTGTTAGAATGCGAGATTCGCTAAACCATATACAAGGTAATGATTTGGGTGCGGGATGGATTGATCACCATACCGACTTACTCTTATTGTTCGCTTTGCTATATGGTATGGTAAATCTGAGTGACCTACCTATAGTAGAGAGACGACGGTATTAAACCTTGCTTGAACCTTAGAATGGTATAAGAATGTTTCCCTTATACACGGCAGTTGATGCCAATCGTAGGTTATACGGTGAGGATCAACCAGACCCATTTCCTGCAGGAGAAACCGTAAATTGTTGACCACCATGAGATGTCGATAGTTGTTTAGTATTGGTGCCTGACCCGTCAGCTAAGAAGACCCAGTCATGGAATAACCTTACCAAGATGGAATGGACACAGGAATTGAGGAAAAGGTTATGCCACCACCGGAAGAGCCCAGAGAAGGAATTATACTGAAGATCTGAGAAGACCGACACTGTCAAGAATAATGGATGGAGTATATGAGTTTTGATGGAACCGTAACCATGCTTCTAAGGGTGGTAGCACCCCAGACCCCGGTGATGATCGATGGATTTTGAGAAGACCCCAAATCCTAACCTATTTCTTTCTAGCCTCTCCGAATCTCGAGGACGAGATTCATTTTAAGGGTGGTAGGTTTGTAACATCCCAAAATTCTAAATTTTGCAATGTTATAATAAATAGATAGATTTCATTGTTTGTTGGATTGTTGTGTGATTGATTGACTGAAAGTGAGTGAAATTCGAAATCTTTTGAAAGTTAAATGAGAGGGAATAAAAGGACTTTCCCAAACTTTCATTTTGCTTTTATGATCTCCACGAATTCAAATTCTTTTCATCACAAAACCCTCGAGAGAAGATGACATGACTTCTTTCATTTATTTAAATGAAAGGGGTGTTGAAAATATTTGAATATCATTTGAAAATATTTCCAATTCAGAAACTTCAAGCAACTCAATGATTTTCATGAGAGAAGATAAAATGACTTCTTCAAAACATATGAAATATGAGTTGGAAGTTTAAAAGGATCTAATTTAAAGTCCTTTTGGAAATTATTTTCAATTTGGAGTATTTGGGTTTTATTCAAATTATTTTTCTCCAAAATAAAAATATATAGAAAACAGGGTAACATGATTCCCTACAACAAAAAATTGGAGAGAAATAAATTTGAATTAATTTTGGTATTTTGAAAATGATTTTTATTGGATTTTAGTAGGGCAGTAGCACTCTTTGATTTATTTGAGTTTTTGTTGATTTTATTTAATGCTAGAAAAATGCTCATGCTGTAGAAAATCTTGTTCTGAAAATTTTGATATATAATATGCCTATGTACACTGAAAATTTTGATATATAATATGCCTATGTACAATTTTGTGTTTGTTTTCGTTATACAGTTTTCCTTTCTGTTTCTAATAAAAAAACTGTATGTACGGCCCATATTTATTTATCGCCCTTGCGCTGCATAATAGCATCTGGCGTCCCATCGTTTTTTTTCTCTCCTAAATGGGCCAGGCCCAGCCGGCCATAATGCTTCCCCATTTTTTTTTCTCTCCATAGTTTTTCTTTTCTTTTTTTTCAATTTCAAAAAAGAAAGAAAAGAAACTGCAGCGCCATGTACGTGCGCGCGCAGCCGGCCCGTGGTTCTTTTAGCCCATGCGGTTCCCCGTTTATTTTATTTGTTCGTCTACGTTTAGTCCCAGATTGCCTAGCCTTTAACCCTAAACCTTTTTTCCATCTATAAATATAGAACCATAGAGCCTCCAAAAATTATTCATTGCGGGTTAAATCAATATTTTGGTTTGACTAGCTAAAAATATATTTCTCCTCTCCGGCGGGACTTTTGGAAGTTGTCTCCACACTCCGGAGTCGTCTTTTCTATGCCCTATAAAGGTATATTTATTCGTTCTCTGTATTTATACGTTAGATCTAGAATTCTTTTATCCGTAGCTATTTTTTTCTTTTGCAAAACAGCTTGGCCCTGATTTTTCAAATAGCCATAACTTTTTACTCGTTCATCCAAATTAGATAAAACCAGCGCCTATAGTTTCGTCTTGTTTTCACCTATCCAGTTGACCTGTCACGTCAATTTTTTGAAATTTTCAAATTTCGAAATTTGTTCAAATTCATATTCAAACTTCTTTTGTTTATAACTTAAGTTCCGTAACTCCGTTTGAGTTGATTCTTTTTGCAAAGCGAAGCTCTTGACCTAAACTTTCTGATAAGGCCAAATTCACATAATTTTGGTACTGTTAGAAATTGTTTTATGTTGCAAGAGTTATTTGCTTGGTTTTGATGTTTTCCGAAGTGTATTCTTCGTTCTTCTCGATCTTTTGAGTGATTGCTTATGTGTGGTTACTATTGCTTGCTTACGATAGATTGACGGAGTGTGACGAGTAGGTCTATCAAGAGTTTTGAGTGCGAATCATCTTCATCAACATTGCAGGCAAGTTCACACTTTGATCATATCCCTTTCATACCCAGTTTTTATGCATTAGATTCAACCCTCAAACATTGCATGAGTAGGATTGATAACATGTGGGTATTGGGAAGTAGTTGATGAGTTAGTACCTATTGCCCTGTTTACAATCAAACCTTTGGGAGTTACTTCACGTTTGCTTATATTGCTATGCTATGCTCGTAGACGTGGATTGGGTTTGAGTGAATTTCCATGACAGATGTGAGATTGTTAATGGTTCAACTTAAGGTGGCTACTTAAATAAACATCTGGGTGGATTGAGGCACCTGGAGAACCCAGTGTTGCCTGTATTTTTGGATATCCCGGAGTACCCGTGTGATCATCCTATGGACCGCCACCCAGACTCAAAGGGATCATAAGATTATTCATGCTAGAAACTTCCGTGTGCAGCCACAAGCCATTGTGGGCTCTGGCATAGTTGAGTAAGTTGTGTGAGCTCTTGAAGAGGTGGACTAGCAGATGTAGGGGGATTGTAGGTGTAACGGTCTGCCCGGAGTAGAGAGTAAATGCTTCTGAAAGACTGTGTCTCGATCATCCGTTTATCAAACACCATGTAGTGCGAGAAATCCAATGGAGGAGATCGAGTCTTGTGGGGAAAAGTGCGCAAACCTCTGCAGAGTGTACAAACTAATCATGATTAGTCGTGTCCCCGGTTATGGACATCTTGAGTATCTAGTTCTTGGATTATCCCGTTGATCTCATCATGTTACTTAATTTAAATTTGATTTGGGTTTAATCACGTTCTTAATTGGGATTGAGATGTTGTCAACCATCTCAATGTTTCACAACCATAATGGTAGTTAAATAAAATTTATTCCTTTGCAGTAGGGAAAAATTGGCTTTTCGCAAAAACATTATAACCATAGAGCTTTTCCACCAGCCATATATGCATGTAGTGATAGCCTTTGTTCATCATTTCCCTATGGTGTGAATTTGCCAGCATATTCCATGTGCTGACCTGTTTTCGGGCTGCAACGTTGCATGTTGCAGGATATCTTACGACGAGTAAGTGATTCGTTAGGGTTACGATTTCTACACTCAACTTTGCCGTTGGTGTTGATGGGAATCCACAACCTTGTTACTTCCGCTATTTGGATTGAGGTAATAGTATTTACGTTACTTTATACATGTGATTTACCTCTGTTATAAATCCTCGAGTACTGTGTGTGTCAGCATACCGATCCAGGGATGACACTTAAGCACAGAGACTTTATCCATTCGGGTCGGGTCGCTACACGGGCACAGCGAGCGAACCAAGGCAGAGAACGACGGCGAGGCCTCGGACGGGAACGAACAGCAGCCGTGGAAGATGCGGCGGTGTAGTGGCAGGTGGAGGGGAGTACGAGGGCAACAACATGCAACTCAAGCATACAAATGGTACAAAAAGCCCAAGGATTAATTGTTCATCAAATTTTTAGACAAAACCCAGATTGAACATGACAGTAACATCTAACCCAACCACTCTTTTTTGCAGTCACAAACAAATGGATCGGTCTGATCCATAAAATCAACATCCTGTGCAAAAAAAATATTTCAGGATGACTACAACTTGTTGTAAATAGAAGCCGAGCACGTTTAGAAGCCCATCTGTCCACCTGAAACTTCTTTTTTTGCTGTTCAACATGTCCGTCCGTGAGAAATCTCTTGCGGTAAAAATTAAGCCTCATGGACAATAGTAACCTCGCATTCAACAGGAAGAATGTGACAAAGCTTCTGTTTGCCTGGTTGGATGCATATCGTTCCATCGTTATTGTCCTCAAACGAATGTCATGAGAACTGGAAAAATCCTTGTGCTTATTATGCCACCGATTGGTTATATGTTTTTCTCCATGTGGTTTTGCCTAAGTAGACATGAAGATTGAAAACAGTTAAGGTCTCAAAAAAGTGTATGTCAAAAGAACGACAGCTGAACAGTTAATTCTAGTACAATATATACGGGCTTTCAATGTGCATGAAATCATCACCTCTATGTATAAATTCTCCAGAGATCGAAAGCATCGCAGCAAGCCAATAATTATGTCCAGATCAAAACTATACATTCTGATATATATGATCTTGACAGAATCCAGCAGCATTGATAGGCTATCAATGGACGAACTCTTCATTGAGCATATAACATAATATTACTACCCAAAGTGTACTCCAAGATGATATAAAACTTATGCGCACAAATGAAAAATGCAGCATATCATTACAAATGTGTAGATGATAATATACGCTACCTGAAAAAGTTAGGAGCCAAACACCAACTCCTTGTGATTATTAAACGGGTCACGAATTACACCCAAGGTCTCCAGTTTGGGCGCAGAGACGACAGTTATTTGTGAAGGTGTATAAAAATTATCAAGGAGCAACTTTTCAAGTGAAGGGGCATCTTCGATGATGAGTTGTTGTCCTTGAAAACAAATTCCAATGCTTTTAAGGTGAGGCTACTTTATTTGGAGACAACTGATACGGATTTCTATTCCCAAAACAATCAGCAAGCGCTCCAGGACAGGGCAACTGGAGTGGATGATGCTGTGCAGTGAGGCCTCCGACAGATAAACCACCACAAGCGAAAGTTTTTTTAGCAATGGGAGTCGAAGCATTTGTACCAGATCGTCTGGTAGATGGCACCGGGCGAAGGTGGCGGTGTGGAGAGAGGAGGAAAACCGCGAGATGGACAACGGTGGTGTCGGCACGAATTCTTGTTGTGTTCGTGGTATGGAACATTTGTGGTAATGGTACAACTCAAACTGCTGGAGTTTTCCGAATTCAGGGGATGTCAGCCAAGCGTCCACCTTGCCGGGTATGGATAGCAGGTAGCGTGTCGGGATGCAGAGGCATTGAACGGGGCCCTGCTGGTGAGAAGAGACGATGGCTCTGAGGAGATCAAATTCAGGAAGGGCAGATATCTGACGACAGTCGAGATTGAGGGGCGCGGTGCACCATAGAGGGCGCCACCGAGTTGAGAGCACTTGTGTGCGGCAGCAATCCTTGGTGGGGAGAAGCGAGATGATCTCCTCAAGGATGACGTCCGGGAGATCGCTGATGCGGTCCACCGGAGATTCTACCGGTTCCTTAGATCCGGGTGGGGGGGGGGGGGGGGGGGCTCGCCGCTTCTCCCCGCGCTACCGGGTGCGGGATCTACAACTGGCGTCGCCGCTGGCGGGAGCCTCATCTTCTTGGCGCTGGGGCCAGCCGACTCCATTTTCCTTGTGGGCGTCGCGGCGAGCTCACGGGTTTGAGCAGAGTAGCCAGAGACGAGCCTAGTGGCAGTGCGAGTGGGGAAGAAGGAGGGCTGGGGATTTCTGTAGGAGTGGAAGAAGAGGAGCAGGCATTTTCTGTACGAGTGAGGAAGAAGGTGAGCGGGGGTTTTCTGGACGAGTGAGGAAGATTGGGGAGCGGGGGGAATTGGGGGGGAGACGGAAGCGGGAGAGCGAGCTGTTCGTGTTTATAAGGCCCTCTGCACTAATAACTACTCGCTTTTCCCCAAGAACCGCTCTCTTCTTTTGCGTTGCTGCATTGGAGCTGGCGCATGGACTTGGCTGACTGGCCATGCATGCAAGATGCATGTGCCCGCCGGCCACTGCATGCACCTGGTTTGTTACTAGGCCTATTTAATAGGGTGGTTATGGAGTAAATTAAGGAGATTTATTTTCTGTGTGTGCATCCACCAAATTAGAGGATGCGGTACTAGATGCAGACACTCACATTAAACTAAGCTTCAGATGATACGGTATGCATACTAACATTCAGAAGAACAAAAGTTCAGCATGTCTATGCATCTCAATGATTCACCATACTATAACCAATACAAAGCTGTGAGAAGGTGTGGAAATAAAGAAAATCGGTCGATGCTTCTCTGAGCAAAGGGCCTCCCTGCGCACGCATTAATTTCCTGGGCATGCTTGTTTCTTCTCAATGTTGCGAGCACTTTGAGCATGTTGGCAACTCCACAGCTAGCTAGCTGCCTCATCTTGCAATTGATGCTGACACATTTGCAGCAAACACATGAGGCAATAGAGATGACTCAACATGAGTCCATATTGTGCAGTTTCCCTGAAATCATATTCATTGTCCTGAATCTGAAAAGATAGGAAAATAGTAGCTATACTTAAATGGTGTTGCAAAACAGTAGCACATATCAATAGCTCGGCATGACAAAACACGATCATCTGGACGAAGGGGATATTGACCTGCCTGAGGAAGATTATATATAATTTCATAAGTCCTTGGTTGATTTCCACCTTCCGCTGCACTGCTTGTTTGCTCCTCCACACATGACAGGATCGTTCCGCACTGCATTCAGCAAGTCAACATACGAATAAGCTAATTTCATCTTGCGGTGGTCATTGTACCTAGTTACGAATGTAGGAATACCTGGAGCACCATGAGGTTAGCTGTCAGCAGATAGATGCAGCCATATAAATTTTGTGCGGTGCTACCAAAATTGAGGTTTGTATCCCTTCCCGTTATGAGAATTCTTCTTGAAGTTGGTAGAATGTGACAGTTTGTTCTTTGCATCAAACATGCCTTTCCCCTGAGATTTGTTCTTGTTGTTTTGGGGCTGGTTGGGCTGGAAGTTCTTTTGCTCTCGCCTTCTCCTCAAAATCAAGAGTGCTAATGAGATCCAAAACAGAAAACTCATGTCTCTTGTTTTTCAGAGAAATAGCAAAATCGTTCCACGAAGGTGGAAGCTTGGCAATGATGGTCCCAGCAACAAATTTGTCCGGCAACACACACTTCAAGTACTCAAGTTCCTTAGAGATTGACTGTATCTCATGAGTCTACTAAACAACAGAGCGCTCATCATGAAGGAAATATGCCCTAGAGGCAATAATAAAGTATTATATATTTCCTTATATCATGATAAATGTTTATTATTCATGCTAGAATTGTATTAACCGGAAACATAATACATGTGTGAATACATAGACAAACAGAGTGTCACTAGTATGCCTCTACTTGACTAGCTCGTTAATCAAAGATGGTTATGTTTCCTAGCCATAGACATAAGTTGTCATTTGATTAACGAGATCACCTCATTAGGAGAATGACGTGATTGACTTGACCCATTCCGTTAGCTTAGCACTCGATCGTTTAGTATGTTGCTATTGCTTTCTTCATGACTTATACATGTTCCTATGACTATGAGATTATGCAACTCCCGTTTACCGGAGGAACACTTTGTGTGCTACCAAACGTCACAACGTAAATGGGTGATTATAAAGGTGCTCTACAGGTGTCTCCAAAGGTACTTGTTGGGTTGGCGTATTTCGAGATTAGGATTTGTCACTCCAATTGTCGGAGAGGTATCTCTGGGCCCACTCGGTAATGCACATCACTATAAGCCTTGCAAGCATTGTGACTAATGAGTTAGTTGCGGGATGATGTGTTACGGAACGAGTAAAGAGACTTGCCGGTAACGAGATTGAACTAGGTATCGAGATACCGACGATCAAATCTCGGGCAAGTAACATACCGGTGACAAAGGGAACAACGTATGTTGTTATGCGGTCTGACCGATAAAGATCTTCGTAGAATATGTGGGAGCCAATATGGGCATCCAGGTCCCGCTATTGGTTATTGACCGGAGACGTGTCTCGGTCATGTCTACATAGTTCTCGAACCCGTAGGGTCCGCACGCTTAACGTTACGATGACAGTTTTATTGAGTTTTGATGTACCGAAGGAGTTCGGAGTCCCGGATGAGATCGGGGATATGACGAGGAGTCTCGAAATGGTCGAGACGTAAAAATCGATATATTGGACGACTATATTCGGACTTCGGAAAGGTTCCGAGTGATTCGGGTATTTTTCGGAGTACCGGAGAGTTACGGGAATTCGTATTGGGCCTTAATGGGCCATACGGGAAAGGAGAGAAAGGCCTCAAAAGGTGGCCGCACCCCTCCCCATGGTCTGGTCCGAATTGGACTAGGGAAGGGGGGCGCACCCTTCCTTCTTTCTCCTTCCCCCTTCCCTTCTCCTACTCCCACAAGGAAAGGAGGAGTCCTACTCCCGGTGGGAGTAGGACTCCCCCCTATGGCGCGCCTCTCCCCTTGGCCGGCTGCCTCCCCCTTGCTCCTTTATATACGGGGGCAGGGGGCACCCCAGAGACACAACAATTGATCCTTGAGATCTCTTAGCCGTGTGCGGTGCCCCCTCCACCATATTACACCTCGATAATACCGTTGCGGAGCTTAGGCGAAGCCCTGCGTCGGTGGAACATCATCATCGTCACCACGCCGTCGTGCTGACGAAACTCTCCCTCAACACTCGGCTGGATCGGAGTTCGAGGGACGTCATCGAGCTGAACGTGTGTAGAACTCGGAGGTGCCGTACGTTCGGTACTTGATCGGTCGGATCGTGAAGACGTACGACTACATCAACCGCGTTGTGATAACGCTTCCGCTGTCGGTCTACGAGGGTACGTGGACAACACTCTCCCCTCTCGTTGCTATGCATCACCATGATCTTGCGTGTGCGTAGGAAATTTTTTGAAATTACTACGTTCCCCAACAGTGGCATCCGAGCCTGGTTTTATGCGTTGATGCTATGCACGAGTAGAACACAAGTGAGTTGTGGGCGATATAAGTCATACTGCTTACCAGCATGTCATACTTTGGTTCAGCGGTATTGTGAGATGAAGCGGCCCGGACCGACATTACGCGTACGCTTACGCGAGACTGGTTTCACCGTTGCGAGCACTCGTTGCTTAAAGGTGACCGGCGGGTGTCTGTCTCTCTCACTTTAGTTGAACCGAGTGTGGCTACGCCCGGTCCTTGCGAAGGTTAAAACAGCACCAACTTGACAAACTATCGTTGTGGTTTTGATGCGTAGGTAAGAACGGTTCTTGCTAAGCCCGTAGCAGCCACGTAAAATATGCAACAACAAAGTAGAGGACGTCTAACTTGTTTTTGCAGGGCATGTTGTGATGTGATATGGTCAAGACATGATGTGATATAATGTGTTGTATGAGATGATCATGTTTTGTAACCGAGTTATCGGCAACTGGCAGGAGCCATATGGTTGTCGCTTTATTGTATGAGATGCAATCGCCATGTAATAGTTTTACTTTATCACTAAGCGGTAGCGATAGTCGTAAAAGCAATAAGTTGGCGAGACGACAACGATGCTACGATGGAGATCAAGGTGTCGCGCCGGTGACGATGGTGATCATGACGGTGCTTCGGAGATGGAGATCACAAGCACGGTGCTTCGGAGATGGAGATCACAAGCACAAGATGATGATGGCCATATCATATCACTTATATTGATTGCATGTGATGTTAATCCTTTATGCATCTTATCTTGCTTTGTTTGACGGTAGCATTATAAGATGATCCTTCACTAAATTATCAAAGTATAAGTGTTCTCCCTGAGTATGCACCGTTGCGAAAGTTCTTCGTGCTGAGACACCACGTGATGATCGGGTGTGATAGGCTCTACGTTCAAATACAACGGGTGCAAAACAGTTGCACACGCGGAATACTCAGGTTAAACTTGACGAGCCTAGCATATAACAGATATGGCCTCGGAACACGGAGACCGAAAGGTCGAGCGTGAATCATATAGTAGATATGATCAACATAGTGATGTTCACCATTGAAACTACTCCATCTCACGTGATGATCGGACATGGTTTAGTTGATATGGATCACGTGATCACTTAGAGGATTAGAGGGATGTCTATCTAAGTGGGAGTTCTTAAGTAATATGATTAATTGAACTTAAATTTATCATGAACTTAGTCCTGATAGTATTTTGCAAATTATGTTGTAGATCAATAGCTCGCGTTGTTGCTTCCCTGTGTTTATTTTTGATATGTTCCTAGAGAAAAATTATGTTGAAAGATGTTAGTAGCAAAGATGCGGATTGGATCCGTGATCTGAGGATTATCCTCATTGCTGCACAGAAGAATTATGTCCTTGATGCACCGCTAGGTGACAGACCTATTGCAGGAGCAGATGCAGACGTTATGAACGTTTGGCTAGCTCAATATGATGACTACTTGATAGTTTAGTGCACCATGCTTAACGGCTTAGAATCGGGACTTCAAAGACGTTTTGAACGTCATGGACCATATGAGATGTTCCAGGAGTTGAAGTTAATATTTCAAGCAAATACCCGAGTTGAGAGATATGAAGTCTCCAACAAGTTCTATAGCTAAAAGATGGAGGAGAATCGCTCAACTAGTGAGCATGTGCTCAGATTGTCTGGGTACTACAATCGCTTGAATCAAGTGGGAGTTAATCTTCCAGATAAAATAGTGATTGACAGAATTCTCTAGTCACCATCACCAAGTTAGTAGAACTTCGTGATGAACTATAGTATGCAAGGGATGACGAAAGTAATTCCCGAGCTCTTCGTGATGCTGAAATCGACGAAGGTAGAAATCAAGAAAAACATCAAGTGTTGATGGTTGACGAGACCACTAGTTTCAAGAAAAGGGCAAAGGGAAGAAGGGGAACTTCAAAAAGAACGGCAAGCAAGTTGCTACTCAAGTGAAGAAGCCTAAGTCTGTACCTAAGCCTGAGACTAAGTGCTTCTACTGCAAAGGGACTGGTCACTGGAAGCGGAACTGCCCCAAGTATTTGGTGGATAAGAAGGATGGCAAAGTGAACAAAGGTATATTGGATATACATGTTATTGATGTGTACTTACTAGTGTTTATAGCAACCCCTCAGTATTTGATACTGGTTCAGTTGCTAAAGAGTAGTAACTCGAAACGGGAGTTGCAGAATAAACAGAGACTAGTAAAAGGAGAGGTGACGATGTGTGTTGGAAGTAGTTCCAAGATTGATATGATCATCATCGCACACTCCCTATACTTTCGGGATTAGTGTTGAAACTAAATAAGTGTTATTTGGTGTTTGCGTTGAGCATGAATATGATTTGATCATGTTTATTGCAATACGGTTATTCATTTAAGTTAGAGAACAATTGTTGTTCTGTTTACATGAATAAAAACCTTCTATGGTCATACACACCAACGAAAATGGTTTGTTGGATCTCGATCGTAGTGATACACATATTCATAATATGAAGCCAAAAGATGCAAAGTTAATAATGATAGTGCAACTTATTTGTGGCACTGCCGTTTAGGTCATATTGGTGTAAAGCGCGTGAAGAAACTCCATACTGATGGGATTTTGGAATCAATTGATTATGAATCACTTGATGCTTGCGAACCATGCCTCATGGGCAAGATGACTAAAACGCCGTTCTCCGGAACTATGGAGAGAGCAACAGATTTGTTGGAAATCATACATACTGATGTATGCGATCCGATGAGTGTTGAGGCTCGTAGCGGGTATCATTAATTTCTGACCTTCACAGATGATTTGAGCAGATATGGGTATATCTACTTAATGAAACAGAAGTCTGAAACATTTGAAAAGTTCATATAATTTCAGAGTGAAGCGAAAATCATCGTAACAAGAAAATAAAGTTTCTACGATTTGATCGTGGAGAAGAGTATTTTAGTTACGAGTTTGGCCTTCAGTTAAAACAATGTGAAATAGTTTCACTACTCACGCCACCTGGAACACCACAGCATAATGGTGTGTCCGAACGTCATAAACGTACTTTATTGGATATAGTGCAATCTATGATGTCTCTTACCAATTTACCACTATCGTTTTGGGGTTATGCATTAGAGACAGCTACATTCACGTTAAATAGGGCACCATCAAAATCCGTTGAGACGACGCCTTATGAACTGTGGTTTGGCAAGAAACCAAAGTTGTCGTTTCTTAAAGTTTGGGGTTGCGATGCTTATGTGAAAAAGTTTCATCCTGATAAGCTCAAACCCAAATCGGAGAAATGTGTCTTCATAGGATACCCAAAGGAGACAGTTGGGTACACCTTCTATCACAGATCCGAAGGCAAGACATTCGTTGCTTAGTATGGATCCTTTCTAGAGAAGGAGTTTCTCTCGAAAGAAGTGAGTGGGAGGAAAGTAGAACTTGATGAGGTAACTGTACCTGCTCCCTTATTGGAAAGTAGTTCATCACAGAAACGGTTCCTGTGACGTCTATACCAATGAGTGAGGAAGTTAATGATGATGATCATGAAACTTCAGATCAAGTTGTTACTAAACCTTGTAGGTCAACCAGAGTAAGATCCGCACCAGAGTGGTACGGTAATCCTGTTCTGGAGGTTATGTTACTAGACCATGACGAACCTACGAACTATGAAGAAGCGATGGTGAGCCCAGATTCCGCAAAATGGCTTGAGGCCATGAAATCTGAGATGAGATCCATGTATGAGAACAAAGTGTGGACTTTGGTTGACTTGCCCGATGATCGGCAAGCAATTGAGAATAAATGGATCGTCAAGAGGAAGACGGACGCTGATAGTAGTATCACTATCTACAAAGCTAGAATTGTCGCAAAAAGGTTTTCGACAAGTTCAAGATGTTGACTACGATGAGAGTTTCTCACTCGTATCTATGCTTAAGTCTGTCTGAATCATGTTAGCAATTGCCGCATTTTATGAAATATGGCAAATGGATAAACAAAACTGCATTCCTTAATGGATTTATTAAAGAAGAGTTGTATATGATGCAACCAGGAGGTTTTGTCAATCCTAAAGGTGCTAACAAAATATGCAAGCTCCAGCGATCCATCTATGGACTGGTGCAAGCATCTCGGAGTTGGAATATACACTTTGATAAGTTGATCAAAGGATATAGTTTTTATACAGACTTGCGGTGAAGCCTGTATTTACAAGAAAGTGAGTGGGAGCACTACAGCATTTCTGATAAGTATATGTGAATGACATATTGTTGATCGGAAATAATGTAGAATTATTCTGCAAAGCATAAAGGAGTGTTTGAAAGGAGTTTTTCAAAGAAAGACCTCGGTGAAGCTGCTTACATATTGAGCATCAAGATCTATAGAGATAGATCAAGACGCTTGATAAGTTTTTTCAATGAGTACATACCTTAACAAGATTTTGAAGTAGTTCAAAATAGAACAGTCAAAGAAAGAGTTCTTGCCTGTGTTACAAGGTGTGAAATTGAGTAAGACTCAAAGCCCGACCACGGCAGAAGATAGAAAGAGAATGAAAGTCATTCCCTATGCCTTGGCCATAGGTTCTATAAAGTATGCCATGCTGTGTACCAGATCTATTGTATACCCTACACTGATTTTGGCAAGGGAGTACAATAGTGATCTAGGAGTAGATCACTGGACAGCGGTCAAAATTATCCTTAGTGGAATAAGGATATGTTTCTCGATTATGGAAGTGACAAAAGGTTCGTCGTAAAGGGTTACGTCGATGCAAGTTTTGACACTAAATCTAGATGACTCTAAGTCTCGGTCTAGATACATATTGAAAGTGGGAGCAATTAGCTAGAGTAGCTCCGTGCAGAGCATTGTAGACATAGAAATTTGCAAAATACTTACGGATCTGAATGTGACAGACCCGTTGACTAAAATTATCTCACAATCAAAACATGATCACACCTTAGTACTCTTTGGGTGTTAATCACATAGCGATGTGAACTAGATTATTGACTCTAGTAAACCCTTTGAGTGTTGGTCACATAGAGATGTGAACTATGGGTGTTAATCACATGGTGATGTGAATTATTGATGTTAAATCACATGGCGATGTGAACTAGATTATTGACTCTAGTGCAAGTGGGAGACTGAAGGAAATATGCCCTAGAGGCAATAATAAAGTATTATATATTTCCTTATATCATGATAAATGTTTATTATTCATGCTAGAATTGTATTAACCGGAAACATAATACATGTGTGAATACATAGACAAACAGAGTGTCACTAGTATGCCTCTACTTGACTAGCTCGTTAATCAAAGATGGTTATGTTTCCTAGCCATAGACATAAGTTGTCATTTGATTAACGAGATCACCTCATTAGGAGAATGACGTGATTGACTTGACCCATTCCGTTAGCTTAGCACTCGATCGTTTAGTATGTTGCTATTGCTTTCTTCATGACTTATACATGTTCCTATGACTATGAGATTATGCAACTCCCGTTTACCGGAGGAACACTTTGTGTGCTACCAAACGTCACAACGTAAATGGGTGATTATAAAGGTGCTCTACAGGTGTCTCCAAAGGTACTTGTTGGGTTGGCGTATTTCGAGATTAGGATTTGTCACTCCAATTGTCGGAGAGGTATCTCTGGGCCCACTCGGTAATGCACATCACTATAAGCCTTGCAAGCATTGTGACTAATGAGTTAGTTGCGGGATGATGTGTTACGGAACGAGTAAAGAGACTTGCCGGTAACGAGATTGAACTAGGTATCGAGATACCGACGATCAAATCTCGGGCAAGTAACATACCGGTGACAAAGGGAACAACGTATGTTGTTATGCGGTCTGACCGATAAAGATCTTCGTAGAATATGTGGGAGCCAATATGGGCATCCAGGTCCCGCTATTGGTTATTGACCGGAGACGTGTCTCGGTCATGTCTACATAGTTCTCGAACCCGTAGGGTCCGCACGCTTAACGTTACGATGACAGTTTTATTGAGTTTTGATGTACCGAAGGAGTTCGGAGTCCCGGATGAGATCGGGGATATGACGAGGAGTCTCGAAATGGTCGAGATGTAAAAATCGATATATTGGACGACTATATTCGGACTTCGGAAAGGTTCCGAGTGATTCGGGTATTTTTCGGAGTACCGGAGAGTTACGGGAATTCGTATTGGGCCTTAATGGGCCATATGGGAAAGGAGAGAAAGGCCTCAAAAGGTGGCCGCACCCCTCCCCATGGTCTGGTCCGAATTGGACTAGGGAAGGGGGGCGCACCCTTCCTTCTTTCTCCTTCCCCCTTCCCTTCTCCTACTCCCACAAGGAAAGGAGGAGTCCTACTCCCGGTGGGAGTAGGACTCCCCCCTATGGCGCGCCTCTCCCCTTGGCCGGCTGCCTCCCCCTTGCTCCTTTATATACGGGGGCAGGGGGGCACCCCAGACACACAACAATTGATCCTTGAGATCTCTTAGCCGTGTGCGGTGCCCCCCTCCACCAGATTACACCTCGATAATACCAGTGCCCGAGGTGTTGGAAATATGCCCTAGAGGCAATAATAAATGGTTATTATTATATTTCTTTGTTCGTGGTAATTGTCTATTGTTCATGCTATAATTGTATTGTCCGGAAATCGTAATACATGTGTGAATACATAGACCACAAAGTGTCCCTAGTAAGCCTCTAGTTGACTAGCTCGTTGATCAACAGATAGTCATGGTTTCCTGACTATGGACATTGGATGTCATTGATAACGGGATCACATCATTAGGAGAATGATGTGATGGACAAGACCCAATCCTAAGCATAGCATAAAAGATCGTGTAGTTTCGTTTGCTAGAGCTTTTCCAATGTCAAGTATCTTTTCCTTAGACCATGAGATCGTGCAACTCCCGGATACCGTAGGAGTGCTTTGGGTGTGCCAAACGTCACAACGTAACTGGGTGACTATAAAGGTGCATTACGGGTATCTCCGAAAGTGTCTGTTGGGTTGGCACGGATCGAGACTGGGATTTGTCACTCCGTGTGACGGAGAGGTATCTCTGGGCCCACTCGGTAATGCATCATCATAATGAGCTCAATGTGACTAAGGCGTTAGTCACGGGATCATGCATTGCGGTACGAGTAAAGAGACTTGCCGGTAATGAGATTGAACAAGGTATTGGGATACCGACGATCGAATCTCGGGCAAGTAACATACCGATTGACAAAGGGAATTGCATACGGATTGATTGAATCCTCGACACCGTGGTTCATCCGATGAGATCATCGTGGAACGTGTGGGAGCCAACATGGGTATCCAGATCCCGCTGTTGGTTATTGACCGGAGAGGCGTCTCGGTCATGTCTGCATGTCTCCCGAACCCGTAGGGTCTACACACTTAAGGTCCGGTGACGCTAGGGTTGTAGAGATATATGTATGCGGAAACCCGAAAGTTGTTCGGAGTCCCAGATGAGATCCCGGACGTCACGAGAGGTTCCGGAATGGTCCGGAGGTGAAGAATTATATATAGGAAGTCCAGTTTCGGCCACCGGGAAAGTTTCAGGGGTTACCGGTATTGTACCGGGACCACCGGAAGGGTCCCGGGGGTCCACCGAGTGGGGCCACCTATCCCGGAGGGCCCCGTGGGCTGAAAGTGGAAGGGAACCAGCCCTTAGTGGGCTGGGGTGCCCCCCTTGGGCCTCCCCCATGCGCCTAGGGTTGGGAACCCTAGGGGGGAGCTTCCCCCTTGCCTTGGGGGGCAAGGCACCCCTTCCCCCCCTTTTGGCCGCCGCCCCCCCTTGGAGATCCCATCTCCCAGGGCCGGCGCCCCCCCAGGGGGCCTATATAAAGGGGGGGAGGGGCCTATGCGTAGTTACTATGCACGAGTAGAACACAAAGCAGTTGTGGGCGTTGAGTTTGCCAATTCTTCTTGCCGCTACTAGTCTTTTCTTGTTTCGGCGGCATTGTAGGATGAATCGGCCCGGACCGACCTTACACGTACACTTACGTGAGACAGGTTCCACCGACTGACATGCACTAGTTGTATAAGGTGGCTAGCGGGTGTCTGTCTCTCCTACTTTAGTCGGAACGGATTCGATGAAAAGGGTCCTTATGAAGGGTAAATAGAAATTGGCAAATCGCGTTGTGGTCATACGTAGGTAAGAAAACGTTCTTGCTAGAAACCTACAAACCACGTAAAAACTTGCAACAACAATTAGAGGACGTCTAACTTGTTTTTGCAGCAAGTGCTATGTGATATGATATGGCCAGAAGATGTGATGAATGATATATGTGATGTATGAGATTGATCATATTCTTGTAATAGGAATCACGACTTGCATGTCGATGAGTATGACAACCGGCAGGAGCCATAGGAGTTGTCTTTATTATTTTGCATGACGTGCGTGTCATTGAATAACACCATGTAAATTACTTTACTTTGTTGCTAAACGCGTTAGCCATAGAAGTAGAAGTAATCGTTGTCGTGACGACTTCATGAAGACACAATGATGGAGATCATGGTGTCATGCCGGTGACAAAGATGATCATGGTGCCCCGAAGATGGAGATCAAAGGAGCATGATGATATTGGCCATATCATGTCACTATTTGATTGCATGTGATGTTTATCATGTTTTTGCATCTTATTTGCTTAGAACGACGGTAGTAAGTAAGTGATCCCTTATAATAATTTCAAGAAAGTGTTCACCCTAACTGTGCACCGTTGCGAAGGTTCGTTGTTTCGAAGCACCACGTGATGATCGGGTGTGATAGATTCTAACGTTCGAATACAACGGGTGTTGACGAGCCTAGCATGTACAGACATGGCCTCGGAACACACGCAATACACTTAGGTTGACTTGACGAGCCTAGCATGTACAGACATGGCCTCGGAACACGGAGGACCAAAAGGTCGAGCATGAGTCGTATAGAAGATACGATCAACATGAAGATGTTCACCGATCTTGACTAGTCCGTCTCACGTGATGATCGGACACGGCCTAGTTAAACTCGGATCATGTTTCACTTAGATGACGAGAGGGATGTCTATCTGAGTGTGAGTTCATTAAATAATTTGATTAGATGAACTCAATTATCATGAACTTAGTCTAAAATCTTTACACTATGTCTTGTAGATCAAATGGCCAACGTTGTCCTCAATTTCAACGCGTTCCTAGAGAAAACCAAGCTGAAAGATGATGGCAGCAATTATACGGACTGGGTCTGGAACCTGAGGCTCATCCTCATAGTAGCCAAGAAAGATTATGTCTTAGAAGCACCGCTAGGTGATGCACCAATCCCACAGAACCAAGACGTTATGAACGCTTGGCAATCACGTGCTGATGATTACTCCCTCGTTCAGTGCGGCATGCTTTACAGCTTAGAACTGGGTCTCCAAAAGCGTTTTGAGAAACATGGAGCATATGAGATGTTTGAGGAGCTGAAACTGGTTTTTCAAGCTCATGCCCGGGTCGAGAGATATGATGTCTCCGACAAGTTCTTCAGCTGTAAAATGGAGGAGAACAGTTCTGTTAGTGAGCACATACTCAGAATGTCTGGGTTGCACAACCGCTTGTCTCAGCTGGGAGTTAATCTCCCGGATGACGCGGTCATTGACAGAATCCTCCAGTCGCTTCCACCAAGCTACAAGAGCTTTGTGATGAACTACAATATGCAGGGGATGGAAAAGACCATTCCCGAGGTATATTCAATGTTGAAATCAGCGGAAGGGGAGACCAGAAAAGAACATCAAGTGTTGATGGTGAATAAAACCACCAAGTTCAAGAAGGGCAAGGATAAGAAGAACTTCAAGAAGGACGGCAAGGGAGTTGCCGCGCCCGGTAAACCAGTTACTGGGAAGAAGTCAAAGAATGGACCCAAGCCCGGGACTGAGTGCTTTTATTGCAAGGGAAGTGGTCACTGGAAGCGGAACTGCCCCAAATATTTAGCGGACAAGAAGAAGGCCGGCAACACCCAAGGTATATGTGATATACAAGTAATTGATGTGTACCTTACCAGTACTCGTAGTAGCTCCTGGGTATTTGATACCGGTGCGGTTGCTCATATTTGTAACTCAAAGCAGGAACTATGGAATAAACGGAGACTGGCAAAGGACAAGGTGACGATGCGCGTCGGGAATGGTTCCAAGGTCGATGTGATCGCCGTCGGCACGCTACCTCTGCATCTACCCACGGGATTAGTTTTAAACCTCAATAATTGTTATTTAGTGCCAGCTTTGAGCATGAACATTGTATCTGGATCTCGTTTAATTCGAGATGGCTACTCATTTAAATCCGAGAATAATGGTTGTTCTATTTATTTGAGAGATATGTTTTATGGTCATGCCCCGCTAGTCAATGGTTTATTTTTGATGAATCTCGAACGTGATGTTACACATGTTCATAGTGTGAATACCAAAAGATGTAAAGTTGATAACGATAGTCCCACATACTTGTGGCACTGCCGCCTTGGTCACATAGGTGTCAAGCGCATGAAGAAGCTCCATGCAGATGGACTTTTGGAGTCTCTTGATTACGAATCATTTGACACGTGCGAACCATGCCTCATGGCTAAGATGACCAAGACTCCGTTCTCCGGAACAATGGAGCGAGCAACCAACTTATTGGAAATCATACATACCGATGTGTGTGGTCCAATGAGTGTTGAGGCTCGCGGAGGATATCGTTATGTTCTCACTCTCACTGATGATTTAAGTAGATATGGATATGTCTACCTGATGAAACACAAGTCTGAAACCTTTGAAAAGTTCAAGGAATTTCAGAGTGAGGTTGAGAATCAACGTGACAAGAGAATAAAATTCCTACGATCAGATCGTGGTGGAGAATATTTGAGTCACGAGTTTGGCGCACACTTAAGGAAATGTGGAATAGTTTCACAACTCACGCAGCCTGGAACACCTCAGAGAAATGGTGTGTCCGAACGTCGTAATCGCACTCTATTGGATATGGTGCGATCTATGATGTCTCTTACCGATTTACCGCTCTCATTTTGGGGTTATGCTTTAGAGACTGCCGCATTCACTTTAAATAGGGCTCCGTCGAAATCCATTGAGACGACACCGTATGAATTATGGTTTGGGAAGAAACCTAAGCTGTCGTTTCTAAAAGTTTGGGGATGCGATGCTTATGTCAAGAAACTTCAACCTGAAAAGCTCGAACCCAAATCGGAAAAATGCGTCTTCATAGGATACCCTAAGGAAACTATTGGGTATACCTTCTACCTCAGATCTGAAGGCAAGATCTTTGTTGCCAAGAACGGGTCCTTTCTGGAGAAGGAGTTTCTCTCGAAGGAATTGAGTGGGAGGAAAGTGGAACTTGATGAGGTGATAGTCACCCCTTCCGAACCGGAAAGTAGCGCAGCGCGGGAAAATGTTCCTGTGGTGCCTACACCGACTGGGGAGGAAGTTAATGATGATGATCATGAAGCTTCGGATCAAGTTACTGAACTTCGTAGGTCCACAAGGACACGTTCCGCACCAGAGTGGTACGGCAACCCTGTCCTGGAAATCATGTTGTTAGACAATGGTGAACCTTCGAACTATGAAGAAGCGATGGCGGGCCCGGATTCCGACAAATGGCTAGAAGCCATGAAATCCGAGATAGAATCCATGTATGAAAACAAAGTATGGACTTTGACTGACTTGCCCGATGAGCGGCGAGCCATAGAAAACAAATGGATCTTTAAGAAGAAGACGGACGCAGATGGTAATGTGACCATCTACAAAGCTCGACTTGTCGCTAAGGGTTATCGACAAGTTCAAGGGGTTGACTACGATGAGACTTTCTCACCCGTAGCGAAGCTGAAGTCCGTCCGAATCATGTTAGCAATTTCCGCATACTATGATTATGAGATATGGCAGATGGACGTCAAAACGGCATTCCTTAACGGCTTCCTTAAGAAAGAGTTGTATATGATGCAGCCGGAAGGTTTTGTCGATCCTAAGAATGCTAACAAAGTGTGCAAGCTCCAGCGCTCAATCTATGGGCTGGTGCAAGCATCTCGGAGTTGGAACATTCGCTTTGATGAGATGATCAAAGCGTTTGGGTTTACACAGACTTATGGAGAAGCCTGTGTTTACAAGAAAGTGAGTGGGAGCTCCGTAGCATTTCTCCTATTATGTGTGGATGACATACTATTGATAGGAAATGATATAGAATTCTTGGAAAGTATAAAGGCCTATTTGAATAAGTGTTTTTCAATGAAGGACCTTGGAGAAGCTGCTTATATATTAGGCATCAAGATCTATAGAGATAGATCAAGACGCCTCATTGGTCTTTCACAGAGTACATACCTTGACAAGATATTGAAGAAGTTCAGTATGGATCAGTCCAAGAAGGGGTTCTTGCCTGTATTGCAAGGTGTGCAATTGAGCACGGCTCAATTCCCGACCACGGCAGAAGATATAGAAGAGATGAGTGTCATCCCCTATGCCTCGGCCATAGGGTCTATTATGTATGCCATGCTGTGTACCAGACCTGATGTGAACCTTGCCGTAAGTTTGGTAGGAAGGTACCAAAGTAATCCCGGCAAGGAACACTGGACAGCGGTCAAGAATATCCTGAAGTACCTGAAGAGGACTAAGGATATGTTTCTCGTTTATGGAGGTGACGAAGAGCTCGTCGTAAAGGGTTACGTCGACGCTAGCTTCGACACAGATCTGGATGACTCGAAGTCACAGACCGGATACGTGTATATTTTGAATGGAGGAGCAGTAAGCTGGTGCAGTTGCAAGCAAAGCGTCGTGGCGGGATCTACATGTGAAGCGGAGTACATGGCAGCCTCGGAGGCAGCACAGGAAGCAGTCTGGATGAAGGAGTTCATTACCGACCTAGGGGTGATTCCCAATGCGTCGGGCCCAATGACTCTCTTCTGTGACAACACTGGAGCTATTGCCCTTGCGAAGGAGCCCAGGTTTCACAGGAAGACCAGGCATATCAAGCGTCGCTTCAACTCCATTCGTGAAAGTGTTCAAAATGGAGACATAGATATTTGTAAAGTACATACGGACCTGAATGTAGCGGATCCGTTGACTAAACCTCTCCCTAGGGAAAAACATGATCAACACCAGGACGCAATGGGTGTTCGATTCATCACAATGTAACTAGATTATTGACTCTAGTGCAAGTGGGAGACTGTTGGAAATATGCCCTAGAGGCAATAATAAATGGTTATTATTATATTTCTTTGTTCATGGTAATTGTCTATTGTTCATGCTATAATTGTATTGTCCGGAAATTGTAATACATGTGTGAATACATAGACCACAAAGTGTCCCTAGTAAGCCTCTAGTTGACTAGCTCGTTGATCAACAGATAGTCATGGTTTCCTGACTATGGACATTGGATGTCATTGATAACGGGATCACATCATTAGGAGAATGATGTGATGGACAAGACCCAATCCTAAGCATAGCATAAAAGATCGTGTAGTTTCATTTGCTAGAGCTTTTCCAATGTCAAGTATCTTTTCCTTAGACCATGAGATCGTGCAACTCCCGGATACCGTAGGAGTGCTTTGGGTGTGCCAAACGTCACAACGTAACTGGGTGACTATAAAGGTGCATTACGGGTATCTCCGAAAGTGTCTGTTGGGTTGGCACGGATCGAGACTGGGATTTGTCACTCCGTGTGACGGAGAGGTATCTCTGGGCCCACTCGGTAATGCATCATCATAATGAGCTCAATGTGACTAAGGCGTTAGTCACGGGATCATGCATTGCGGTACGAGTAAAGAGACTTGCCGGTAACGAGATTGAACAAGGTATTGGGATACCGACGATCGAATCTCGGGCAAGTAACATACCGATTGACAAAGGGAATTGCATACGGATTGATTGAATCCTCGACACCGTGGTTCATCCGATGAGATCATCGTGGAACGTGTGGGAGCCAACATGGGTATCCAGATCCCGCTGTTGGTTATTGACCGGAGAGGCGTCTCGGTCATGTCTGCATGTCTCCCGAACCCGTAGGGTCTACACACTTAAGGTCCGGTGACGCTAGGGTTGTAGAGATATATGTATGCGGAAACCCGAAAGTTGTTCGGAGTCCCGGATGAGATCCCGGACGTCACGAGAGGTTCCGGAATGGTCCGGAGGTGAAGAATTATATATAGGAAGTCCAGTTTCGGCCACCGGGAAAGTTTCGGGGGTTACCGGTATTGTACCGGGACCACCGGAAGGGTCCCGGGGGTCCACCGGGTGGGGCCACCTATCCCGGAGGGCCCCGTGGGCTGAAAGTGGAAGGGAACCAGCCCTTAGTGGGCTGGGGCGCCCCCCTTGGGCCTCCCCCCATGCGCCTAGGGTTGGGAACCCTAGGGGGGAGCTTTCCCCTTGCCTTGGGGGGCAAGGCACCCCTTCCCCCCCTTTTGGCCGCCGCCCCCCCTTGGAGATCCCATCTCCCTGGGCCGGCGCCCCCCCCCCCAGGGGGCCTATATAAAGGGGGGAGGGAGGGCAGCAACTGACAGCCTTGGGCGCCTCCCTCTCCCCCTGCAACACCTCTCTCTCTCTCGCAGAAGCTCGGCGAAGCCCTGCCGGAGAACTGCTACATCCACCACCACGTCGTCGTGCTGTTGGATCTCCATCAACCTCTCCTTCCCCCTTGCTGGATCAAGAAGGAGGAGACGTCGCTGCACCGTACGTGTGTTGAACGCGGAGGTGTCGTCCGTTCGGCACTCGGTCATCGGTGATTTTGATCACGGCGAGTACGACTCCGTCATCCACGTTCATTGGAACGCTTCCGCTCGCGATCTACAAGGGTATGTAGATGCACTCCCTTCCCCTCGTTGCTAGTACACTCCATAGATGCATCTTGGTGAGCGTAGGAAAATTTTAAAATTATGCTACGATACCCAACACGAGGGCCAAACGTGGCCTCGAGCGCAGCCCACATGTCTTTGCCGCTGTCAAACGACATATATGAATCCACAATGGAATCGTCAAGAACACTCAGCAGGGCGGCTTTGAAGAGGGTATCCATGTTCTGAAAAGCTTCCTGTTGTGTAGGATTAAGATCACCCTCAGGCTTACCCTTAGTGGCGTCATAGCAGTATATGATCTGAAACCAATATACTGCTCTTGTGTGCCACCTTTTATATTGCACCCCCTTAAACGTAGGCGGCTTCAAAAGTGCAGCAAAACCACTCGGAGTAAATTTCCTATAATCAGGTTTTTGGATTGGATTGTTGAATATATGAGCAATTTAGTATGAGATTTAATCCAAATCAGCAGTAAATAGATCATGACGACAATTGCAAACATCAAAGTAATGATGCGGACTAAACCAGGAGGACAGAATCACATACTATACAGCGGGAGCAGAACCGCTGTGGTTGATGTTGTCACTCATGTCGTTGATGAAGAGGTTACCGAGGTCGGGGAAGAAGGTTGTCGTTGAGGAAGTCGTCGCTGGCAGCAGTCACATGAGTGTGCTCCCCAAAAACCTGATCGCCCCTCTCCCGTACAGGATAACGAAAGGCGGGGTTCGGAGGACTGTTGTCCCTTCTCGCGGTGCACGCCGGAAGGAGGGCTGGAGAAGAATTGTGTGGCGGCGCTAAGATCTGGAACGGTGTGAAACCATATGATACAGCGGCGGCTAGGGTAGAGCATGTCAGGTCGGTCGTGTGAGTATAATAGTAGGCCTTTGGCCCCCAAACCCCACGTCCAAGTCAATAATATCCCCACCAAGGTTTGTCTCAAAAAAACGGAGTAATAAAGGCGTTCGTTAGTCCCTTTAGTATAAATACTATATCATTAATAATGGCCCCACCTTTTGTCTCACAAAGTATGTTGGAGTACAACCGACTACACGTTTACAATCCGCTTCTCTTCTCTCTCCTCTTCTCTCTCCTTCAACTAAGCACAAATACTATATTTAAATCCTTATAGCCTGCTTATGTCATCTAATTGTAGTACTTGTTCTAAAGTTACTCTCCACTGTGTAGTCTGGAATGTCGGGCGTGCAGCGGGCGGTGCCCTCGGTCGGCGCACCGCTTCAATGGCGGAAGCAGTGAGAGGTCGTGTCGCCCTGACTTGCCATCAATGTGGAGCGGCGGGCTCAGCTGGCGCCGGGCGGGAAGCGCGCGCAGGAGGGGGGAGGGGTTTTTGTTGGGCCAAG
Organism: Triticum aestivum; assembly: GCF_018294505.1. Classification (NCBI taxonomy): domain Eukaryota; kingdom Viridiplantae; phylum Streptophyta; class Magnoliopsida; order Poales; family Poaceae; genus Triticum; species Triticum aestivum. The sequence continues at coordinate 28,740,859 of NC_057808.1, forward strand.
AAGGTGAGAAGCCAACTTGGGATCGGTCCGGACAGGGAAATATCATGTGCTCCCATACTCTGCATATGACACTAGTCTATGTTACTACTCCCTCCTTTCCGGTTTATAGAGATGTTTAGAGTAACATAGTAATATGTTACAATATAAGTTACTCCCCACTATGACCAGCCTTGGCCTCTCCTAGTGCTCCACCATGTATAGCTGCTAAGCCTGCCACGTAGGCATAAAATATGATGTGGCACCAATAAACTAAGCACCTATGCATTGAAGACTTGAGTTACTAAGCCATTTAATGCACTTAGCACCTCATCTAAGCACTTACTAGCACCCCCTTGACCGTGGACCTTGACGGTGTACGTCACCTTGTGTCTCATAATTTTCCTCGTCATCATCTGAGTCCTAGAAGATCTCACCCACATCATCATTAGCATGCAGCCGCCTTGATAGACAACGTGCGCAGAAGGAGTAGAGGCGACTGGGGACGCACCACGTCGTGGGCACTCCGTACGTGCTCGTGTGCGTGCAGCGTGCGTGTTTTTCCATCGGTGCTAGCTCTAACGCCGAGGCTGCGATCGCCTTTGTCTTTGACTAGTCGTTGAGCAACAACGGCAAAGAGGTGCTGCAAGAGATGCGTAGGCGCCGTTGCGTGCGAGCTTCGCCGTAGCACGACGAACCGGATATCGCCGCAGATGGCGCACGCCTCCATGTAGCCAAGTGTGTGCGCATGCATGTGTTATTCACGTGCATTCTGCGGCCGAGCGTGTGTGCATGCACGTGTTGTGTACGTGTGTTGGGTGCTCCATGCTGTGCGTGTATGTGCATGAGTTGGATCGGATGGAGTTAGTGCGTTGGCTTGTGTACATGCGTGGCTACATGCATCTTGTACATGTGTGGCTTGTTGCGTGGTTATCAATATAAACTACTCCCTCTGTTCCTAAATATAAGTCTTTCTAGCCATTTCAAATAGACTACAACATACGGATGTATGTAGACATATTTTAGAGTGTAGATTCACTCATTTTGTTTTGTATGTAGTCCCTTATTGAAATCTCTAAAAAAGACTTATATTTGGGAACGGGGGGAGTATAAAACATCTTCAACTTAGCATCCTGATGTACCGTTTGTAGTGGTTAGCGAAGAGTTCATGTTCTTTTATTTGTTTATAGGTGGGCAGGCGGCAAAAAACAGGGGAAAACGCGCAAGGTTCCTTGCAGACGCTCCACCGCGAGGTTCCTTGCTCCTTCTCGGTCGTCGGGAATCTATGCTCTTCAACTCTTTTCTTTTACGTGAGCTTTGTTCATCCTTTTCCCAACACGCGAGACATCTAGCATCAAGGTGCACGTGTCATGCAAGAAAATGGAGATAATCAGATAAGAAGTGTGTAAGTGAGTCGTGCACTTCGATGGCACCTACGCAATATTTTTTCTCCTCGATGGCACGTGAATAGTGCACATACTCAACGATGGAGCACGGGATGGTAGCAATGACATGGTCAGCCCTTTTTTAGAGAGAGTACGTACTAAATAACTTTGATGTGTCCCGTGAACTCACAGAACGACGAGAAGCTTGATTACGCCTTCTCCCTCGCCAATGCGTGCGCGGTGGCTCGAAGCACGAGGAGAAACTTTTGCTTACAAGCGATGGACGTGCAGCAGTTCATTTGGTGTCAGATTGCCAGAAGTACTACTGTATAACCATCGACTTCCGGAAGAGGCGAAGAGCCAAGCGCAAGGTCACCTACTAACCTTAGGCTAGGCGTAGTGGGAGTAACATAAGTAGGGGTACCTCCTTTTTTTCTTCTAGAAACAACCACACACAAATATCGAGGTGCTGGTTACGTAGAACAAATTTCCTGGAGTCCGTGCTCAGCCCTCCTCTATCTCTCTTCTCAGCCAGCCAGCGGACGCGCGGAGCCCATCGTTTGCTTGCTCATATGCGGTCCCACATGTCAGTGAAAACGCAAGAGGACCCACAGAACCTGCACATCTTTCACCTCGACGTGCTAGTGATGAAAAACAAATCCAATAAAGATCTTCCGTGGCCGCTTTTTGAGTTACTCAAGAGTAGTAAGATTCTATTTAAAGTTTAACCCAAGATGCACATCATGTGGCTTCAACTACCACTCTATTTTCTTGCATGACACGACCTGGATGCTGGATGTCCCACGTGTCGGCAAAAGGAGGAAGAACCCGACCAAATCTTCGGTTCTGCTCTCGGATTAGAGTAGTTGTGCTAACTTAAAAATTTTATTGTGTACTCCCTCCGTTTTCCAAAATACTTGACATCCATTTGTCCAAAAATGGATGTACCTATATACTAAAACATGTCTAGATACATCTATATTTTGACAAATAGAAGGCGTGTATTGTGGAACAGAGGGAGTAGAATGGATGCAAGTTTTGGTATTGGGAAGAAGAGTACATCGATATATTGATAGAGCGCAATTTAGTAGATGTTCTAGCAATTTTAGCTAGCATATAGGCTAGAGATGAGACTAGTGCACTTGTTGATACTCCTACTAGAATAGAGGCTAGACATGAGACTAGATGCGAGGAAGCAACGTCTACTTCTTTACACTCGAAGAAGAAAGAAGCATGCAAGATCGAGCCTCCGCAGATCAACAATGAATGCATCGAGAAGGCACTAATCCAACTTATAGGAGCAGTTATGGAAGTTGGATATCTTCTAAAATGTATTCTTGTGGTTCTTGTTTTCTTTGGTCTTGCTTTTCTAGTCAAAATTATCGTTGGAGTTCGTGCAAAACGGAGGTCCGTTTGGGGTCGTGCGTTGGAGTTGGCCTTACAAGTGGGACCGCAGTTGAGGAAACCGACTATCGGCAAACCCCCACCTCGCCCGCCACGCGATGGCTGAAGCTAGAGAAATGACGAGGTTGAAGAGATTTCTCTAGCACAGACTCCAAGAAATATGGTGTCAGATGGATGTCGTGCTGGTGGCGTGTGCCGTACTCCTGGACGTGAATGCTTGTTCTGGCCCATGCCACCCTACTACTCCTACTACTTATATAGTACTCCTACTAGTAGTATCAAGGATTCGAGGTGCTGGTTACGTACAGCGAACACATTAACATATGGCTACAGTAAAAACACCCGCCCGACGCGCGAAGCATGTGAAGCTAGTGCAAATAGTGTACTACTATTGTTGATTGGCCTCATCCGATAACCTGTTGCAATGCACGTACAATTATGTATTCGGAAAATATTTTTTTGCCTCGTCGCACCACTCACTCAGAGAAGCAACTCGAAAGCCATTCATAAATTTTGTAAGTTTATCACATGCATATCATTTTATTACATACAACAGGTCATCAACCCACATCGACAACGAGGATACATTATAAATACTAAAGTTTTCATCACACAACAAATAACAAGCAATGAAATGAACTTCAACTCAACCAATCCTCGGCATTGGAAATGCTTGCTTTGAACCACAAGTGATTCTCTGGGACGGGCCATCTATTGTCGATCTCGAGACCAACTCAGGACTGATCATCCAGGCTGAAGCGGCCTACTATATCAGTACCAGGGTAGGGAACCACCCAAGTGTCCGAGGTATAGACACAGTTGCTTCTCATAAATGGTACTAGTAACGTTGTGTCAACAGCAGTTGGATCACCTTTCACCACCATCGGATAGTTTTGTCCAAGGAAGAGCGAGTTTTCTCCAAGACTATCAATTCTGTACCAGGGAGAAGGTGTTGGCGCTAGCACACTAGTATCCATCCCGAATACCATGCAACGAGTGTTGGAATAGGTCCGGAGAGTGCGACCATGGGAGACAACACGTGCTCCCTCAGTAGTAACAAACTCAGTGCGTTGTATACAGACAAGAAGAGGTGATCCATCAGAATTAGTTGCCAGGCGCCACTGAGTATATAAGTTCTGCTCGTCCTCATGCTCGTGATCATCACCATCGTCATCTCCCCCTTGGTTATAAAACTTTTCAAGTATAGGTGGTGGAATGTTCATAGGACCTTGGAAACACAAGAAGAAGGTTAATTAGTAAGGCTGCCCATAATGGGAGTATCATACTCCCTCCTTTCCGGCTTATAGGGCTTATCTCAAAATTTTAGTTTTTCCATTTTATAAGGCTCAATTTGGTTGTTCCCCATCACATGTTCAGATTCCAAGGTGCATTAAATCATTGCATGCAAGTATTAAGAGAAAATTGACCAATGCATGTCATTTATGCATGCATGCATTGCAATTAATGCATTGGTAAACATACTTTTTTGAGGAAAACAAGAGCATTAATTGGGTGCTTCTGCAAACTACAAAAAGTATTACACCACTCACCATCTACCTTGGTTGGTGAGATTTTTGAATTGAGCCTTATAAACCGGAAAGGAGGGAGTAGGTAGTATCATGCATGCCAACTAAGCAGTTTTGATGAGGTGGCATAGAATTAAATGAAGAAAGAGAGGCTTCAGTATCACATCATGATACCGTATCATATTAAATGATGTGCTACTTTGTGTCATGCATGGCAATAAATTTAGTCCTCTATAATACCAACATATGTACTATGCATTACGGATGTAGTATTATAGACTAGTATCATATGCATGATACTAGTATATGATACTCCCATTACAACCAGCCTAAAGGGAAACTTGCTAACCCGCATGCATGTGGTTGAAACAATTATAATTACGGTGGAAGACAAACATACCGAAACTACGAGGATCCCATGCAAAAACAGTGCCATGAGCGGTGGAAGCAAACACAAGACCCTCGTATTGAATTGCATCACAGTACACATCCGTGTATAGAAACTGATTTTTGAGCAATATCCATCGAGTCGAACCACAAAGGACGGCAACATGCTTGTCGAAGATAGCAACAACTTCATAGTTCTTGTAATTCCAAGAGCGGTTGGGAACTCGACAAATTGCTATCTTCCGTAGAAGACAGTCACCATGATCGTATTTGAACGTGCGTACAATACCGGTGTGCTCAACCTCTGGGCAGTCTGCTGAGATTTTTCAAAGTGGAACCCGGTGACGAGTGTACACATTCACAAGTTCCCACTCGTAGTTGGACCCAATATAAACAACCCAATCTCCATTTGCGCCTGCCCAAGCCTTACCCTCAAGCGATGGCATCTTAACATCAAACGTATCATTATCAAGCGGCATCAACTTGCACAAGGCAAGGCCTCCATCGTCCCCGCGCCAGTCATCAGGGTCACGGCGAAGAAGATAGGGGAGATCAAACCGCTCCTTGACCCTTGGGTTCCTTGTAATGATGTTATTAGTTGAGTCGAGAATGGTCTTGAACGAACCTGCCATGCTAGCCAAGGTGATGACGTCGCACCGATCAATGAGTTCCTCCACCACGTCATCTTTCATATCGGGGCAAGAATAACGGGGTCATTTCCGGCCTGTTCCATCCATGGAGAAGACGATCGAACAATGCCACAAGGAAGGGTGAAGGCAAATGGAGGAGGGAGAGGAAGAGCGTGCGACAGCAGTTCCAAATCGAGAGGTAAAGGCGAAGAGTCGCTGGACGGTTGCCAGTTTGCCACGGTACACGTAGAGGCGCCCCGGCCTACACGTCCGTTCGGAAATACTAGTAGAAAAGGACTCGCCGTTGTCTCACTGATATGTTGGAACGGGACCACATGTCAACGAAACATGGTGTGTAATTTCTCGTGCAAAATGTGATCTGGCCGCTTTGGCCCGAGGTGTCGCATTATTTTATTTTATTTTTGAAAGTTTGCCGCATTAGTTATCGACCTTTATTTTTTTAACATACAATCTGAATGGATAGCTCCTGTGGTCATCACACGTGAGCGGATATAGTGATGGTTGATTCGCCCGAGCAACTTATTATTGTGGGAATATGGGAGTACCAGCGGGTTCAAGGAACAGAGAAATGATGGTTGCTTCGTCCGAACAACTTACTGTGGCGAAGGTGGGGCTCTGTGATTTGACTCCTCACTAGTCATTACTACTGCGACGCAACGACCGGGGTGAATCTTTCCCTGAAGTTGTGTTGTGCACTCAATATTGCTGCGTGGCAGGTGGAGCCGGATGAAGGATGTCCAACATGTCGGCGAAACGAAGTTGAATTGTTTCTGGCATTGCTATCAATCCTTCAGGATTTGTTTATATGTACGCATAATTTTAATGAAATTGTACTGTGATGCTATGAAGGTTTCAACTTTGGTTCCTGCAGGAAAAAAAAGGTTTCAACTTAGGATTCATGTGTCTTGCCTCGAGATTATCTCGTTACAACATTCCATCAAACACAAATGAAACTACCATGGCTACCATGGCTAATGCATCTCAATGGTTCGCAGATCAGCGCCAATATTCACATCACAACTGAAGACAAAGTTGTGAGAAGGTGTACAAATAAAGAAAAAAATATAATTGATCGATGTTGTTTGTAGGCATGGCTCCATTTCCTTGGCACAGTGTTCATTGCTTGGCAGCTAGTTTCACCCAGCTCTGTAGCCAAAAAAGAGGTGTATGGAGGACACCACAATCCGATCATTTTGTGCAGCTCCACTAAAATCGAGCGGACCATCCCTGTTTGCAAAGATATCCAGTCAGTGTGATTACAATAATAGTGGAACTAGATGATGAAACATAACACACATAAATAGAAGCCGATCACCTCTACGATCTCTCTTTAGGACTAACTTCTTGTTGGAGAAGATTAGGCACGGAGTTGGATGAGGAGGATAGCAAAACCAATCTCCCTTTCTGCAGTCCCACAGAAATGTAAAAACGTTGCCCGTGTGACATTTTGGCGGAACTGCACAAAACACTCTTAAGAAAAAAGTGATTTGTGCAGTTCACCAAAAGGTCGCAATAGCAAAAAGGTGAAAGTGGATAGCCCTATTTGCAAAAGAAGGTCGAAAGGAAACAATTACTGCCCAATAACACGAGTTGAAGACACATACGCCGACAAAAAAGAAAAATATTCCATGTAATAAGGGAAAGATAGCACATGGTGGTTTATCAAAAATGGTTTGAGGACGAGATTGCAAGATGGAAAGTACGCCGGCCGAGATACGATTTAAGCAAACAACTAAAGAAGATCCACATGCAGCAATGTGGGAAGATGGGCAGTGGAGCAAGGCCGGAGGAAACTGTACCTGAGGGTCGTCGGGATGTTACTAGGAGGGTGCCGGAGGCCGGGATCTGCCCATACTGCGGCAGCGAGCAAGTGGCAAAGGCCCTACCGTGCTGGAGCTTGGTCACAGAGAACGGCGGGTACCGCAGATCGGGACATGCTGCCTCAACGCCGTCGAACGGAGAGACGATGCACATCCTCCCTTTCCGCCGAGGGACGGGATGCAGCCGGATCACTGACCAACGCTGAGAGAGAGAGGCCACGGCCGCCTTGTGTGAGATGGTGTGACGAGAGACAAACCTATTTTTTCATTTTCCCCACGGCAATCGTTTTATATTCTGTACGTGCCATTGAGGAATATATAACTTTATATAATACTAACGCGTCAAGTCGAACTTTGTTCCGTCTAGGCGTGGTACCCGGCCCTCCTTCGAGTAAACAACCGCTACACGCATCAAACTATCACGTGGGCTACCTTTTCTTACATAAACAAACTCCACCGTGTACCCGCGCGGGTGTGGCCGGGAACGAGACGTGAGTACGTGCGTCCTGCGTGCACTTCTTCTTTAGGTGCAGGTACGTACGTGGGTGGGTGTGAGAGAGATGGTTTGTGCGAAACAGAGGTAATGTGTTGATGATATCTCAAACAGAAAAAGTAACATATGCAATGTGTGTGAAACAAAGTCATGGACGTGAGATATCGATAGAATTGAAAACAGGGATGAAGTGTGTGGTTGCACGATCGATAAAGAGTGCCATCGAATTTGTGTTTGCCCACGTCAAAGATACAGGGCGGCTGGCCTACTGGAATTTGAGAGGGCAGAGGTGCAATTTTTCTTCGTGCCATGGATACCTACCTACAATGTTCGACTATCGGTGTGTGTGTCTGTGGGGGGGGGGGAGGGGGCAGAGACCGATTAACTAGTATATGTGTGGGGAAGGAGAGAGACCTAGCTATGTATTGAGGGAGATCGATCGACATCCATGGATATGTGTAGCAGAGGAATAAGGTTGGGAGAAAGACAAAGGTAGAGTGTCAGAGGGTTGGTGGTGGAGTGGCGTCTCACAAATGGTGGGAGAGGCCTGCTAGACAAACGGAGGGTATGAGTGCAATATCAATAAGAGAGGGCGGGGGATGTCTGTCTGTCTATGCACGTGCGTGTGAGAGACGGGTCGGGAGGTATGCAAGGATGATGAGGGGAGAAGATATGGTTGTGGTAAGCATATGTAACTACATAGGAAGATCAACCGTCGTGTGTCTGAGAAAGGGAGAGACATAACTAGCGAGGTAAGTGTATCGGTGCTTGGTGAAAACGAATTATAGTCGACCTGGCTATATGTAGGGAGATCAGTTCATATACACGCCTGCCTGTGTTAGAAGCAAATAAGGTCCGGAGAGACAGACAGGGAGAGAGGGGTGCGGCTAGGAGGTGGTGCGAGAGGCCTACCATGTCGAGGGGGGAGGAGTGTGCGAGTATGTGATCAATGAAAAGAGGGGCGGGAGTGTGCACCTGCGTAGAACCGTATTGGACATAGGGGGGCATGGACGGTGAGAAGAGAAGAGGGGAAGTATATATGTGTTTGTTGTAGGCACACTTGCTAGAGAGGTATATCAACCGGTGTGTGCCGGAAAGAAGGAAGCCGGGGGCCTACACACACCGCGGTGGACGACCTAAAGAGAAATAATGAACGTGCGCGATGGAGGGGACGCTAAGGGTGGGTGAGAGGGGGGCGGGCGTGTGCATGCACGATAGAAAGTTAGCGCTAGCTAGCTACAAATAGAAGAGGATCATGAAGGTGTAAAAGACGAACAAATATCGTAATTCAGTATAAAAAAAGTGGATACGGATACTTGAAGAAGATATCATAATGTAGAACATTGACTATAATTTGGGCTAATGTGTGGCTTTTGCAACTCACGTCTAAATACTTGTCATAATGTAAGGGGCGGGGCAGTATACTTTGTGTGATAAACACGGTGTACGTATGGAACATGGTTTAGATTATGAATATATAGTTAGTACATCAAATGTACTATTATTTGGAATCAACATCAAGTGTATTCAAAAAATAGAATTCGAGTTCATGTAGTACACATAGTTCATATCCATCTCTATAGTAATCATGTGGTGTGTTATTAAGGTAATACACGAATGATGGTTGAAGTTGGCAACAATCATGATTGTAGATTCTTATTGAAATAGAGAAACGAATTCAAATTTGGTTCGAATTGCAGCGGTAGTATAGACATTTGGAATGCACTAAAATGTTGGTATGAGTAGGTTACATGCATTATACAGCAAGCGAAAAAATTTAATTGGACATAACATGGATTCATACTCCCTCCTTCCATATATATAGGGCGTAATGAGTTTTTTAAGACCACCTTTGACTATTGACAAGATTAATAGTAGTATAGTACATGACATGCACAATGTGAAAATTATATCATTGAAAGAACCTTTCACAGACGAATTTAACGGTGTGCTTTGTGTAAGTTGCATGTCATATATTATTGCTCTAATATTTGGTCAAAGTTAGCATCGAAAAACGCATTAGGCCCTATATAGATGGAAGGAGGGAGTAGCTTTGAATAGCATTTGTATAGTAAAACGGGGCAAGACTCTCTCTTTGTGTGGTGTGAATAGTTTTATTTTTTTCGTTTTCTTTTTGGTTGAGGGAAGTGTGGATTGATTTGGTACGTACAAGTACAATATTACTACATGTTAGGCTTGTCCCTAAAATTCAACCCGCGGCTTGTTATATCCCGAAAATTCAGATATCGTGCTCCCAAAACTGGCGCCTTCACAACCCGCGCCTTGCTATCCCCAAATTACAACGCGCGCGAAAACTCCCTCCAGCCGCCAAATCCCGACACGCGAAATCCCCCTTCTAACCCTGAGTCGAAAGGGCCGCTAGTTCAAATCGGTGGGTGGTACTTTTGTAACACACCCTACATTTTGGACAAGCGCGTCCCTAAGTCATGGTTCACCCCCTCCCATCGCCCCCTTTTCGCCATTCGAAATCCCAGGCCGCCATAACCTCTCCGCTCCAGCCACGAAACCCCACCCTCCTTCGTCCGCCACCTCACCGCTGCCCAGCCGGAGCCTCTTCCCCGATGACGTCGTCCACCGCAACAGCTCGACGTCCCTCGTCCACCTCCCCGGATGAGGATCCTCGTCCATCTCGTCGTCCCGCCGGTTCAGCCGCTCCGTCCTCCACCTCCAAGGAGCAGCTCCGACGATCGCCTCGTCTATCGCGGCTGCTCCATCCCCACAGCACCGCCTTAACCTGCTCCACCGGAACCGCAGGATCCTCACCGACTCCTCGGACGAAGCCGAGGCCTACTCGGCGCCACCAAAGAGGTTGTACACTCATCGCATTGCACCTTCTCCTTAACTCGACCTCCCGGCGCTGATGGTGCTCCATCCCGCACCCCCATGGAGCGGCTACCTTGAAGCCGGCGCCGCGGGCGACATCTCCACGACGGCTCTCCCCCAGTGCGAGGCCCCTTCGGCGGCGGCGGCCATACCAGCCAGATCTGCTGCTGCTGCTCCGGCTCTCGCTCGCTCGCGCTGCTGCTGCTGCTCCGGCTCTCGCTCAATCGCTCGCTCGCCTAGCTGCTGCTGCTCCGGCTCTCGCTCGCGCTGCTGCTGCTGCTCTCCCCCTCGCTCGTGCTACTGCTCTGCTCCGATTTAGCCACACTTCAGTCGACTGAATCGACTTTTGGGTCAGTCGATTTTCAGGGGTTGGGGGGGCTCGCCGGAGTTAAGGAAGAACCACCTGCAGCGGGGACGGGGGCTCGCCGGAGAGGTACCCCACTATCTATCTTAGGGTTCAAGGTGGGGCGGGGGGCCTAGAGGGCTGGCCGGGGCGGCGGTGGGGAGTTGTTTTGGGGGGGCGAGGCGGCGCTGGGGCCGGCGGTTCGGCCGCTGCTGGCTGGCGGCTCAGGGGGTGCAGGTTGAACATGAACTGCAGGCCCTCCCTAAACTACATGTCAAGTGCCTCTCTGCTACCATTGCGTTCAGTTTCGACAGTAACATTCAGATTCCACAGTAAATTTTAGTTTCGACAGTTAAGTTCAGAGTCAACAGTTTTTACCTCATCTGTTGTAGTCAGGTGGTTTTTGGTGATGTAAATTTTACATCTATTTTACATCATCTATTGGAGATGCTATTAGAATCCCACTTGAGATTGACGATGTCTGTCTTGTGCTGCTTCAGCCTTGACGTCTTACGGCTCACCAGAGCTGCTCCAACGACAGAACGATCCATCACAACAGAGCAGTGCCCTGGACACTGTCTACAGATTCCTCAGATCTTCCTCCACACCTCTGACAGCCACCTCTGCCTCAACTGCTTCAGCGACCAACCCAATGATGCTGAGGTCTACACGGCTACGGCAAAGAGGTTGTACACTTGTTGCATCACTTATTACTATACATTCATGTCGATCCATTAGGGCTATTTTGGTTCAACAGAAAAACATAGCAATAGGGAATTTTCCAATGGCACTCTACTATTCAATTATTCATGCATTTTGTTGAAAGGGATGAAGCAAAACATTCACCTGGACCTACTTTTCAAAATCCTATGCATGAAAACAAGACCAAGTGCATTAGTGGCAGAATAACATTCTAACTGTACACGCTTTCATATGGTTTCACTTTATTTTGGCCATGTTTCTTTGCATTCCTCTGCTCTTCCAATTCCTGTAAACCAAACACCCAAGTTGACAGAAATCATGTGTTTACAAATGCTCTGTTTACCATGTGCATTCCTATCCTATTCCGGTGTTTTTCCTATCCCTGCGTTTTTAGAATCATGCAAGCCAAATGAGCCCTTATAGAATTACTTCAGTTACAGGTAGGTGTCGAAGGGAACTTTGTGTGGTTTGTCCTGCTCCTGCCGCAACGCCGTCCACCTCACCTGAGCTGCTCCATCGACAGAAGCATCCACCAAACCAGACATCACGACTCCTGACCGTATTTCGCCACCTCAGATCTCCTTCCCTGCCGCCGGCACCCACGGCAATGGCATCACCATCATTGACTCAGCAGATGAACCTGAGGAGTACACGGGTCCACAAGAGAGGTCGCACTCTTTTGTTTCTGCTTATGTTATGCATTGCTTAAAATTACCTGCTACTTTATCGTCCTGTTCACCTCTTGGACTCCAAGTCAGGTCCAAATTAATGTTCAAACTTGAGTTCTAAATTAGTTGTGGGGCACATATCGAGGTAGCAATGAATAGTATGTCTGTCTAATATCTGGTTCACCTAGGGTATGCCTATGTTGTTCATCTTGGGTGGGAAACAAATAGTAAAGCAATCATCATCTGTCTTTTTATTAAATTAAAGCAATCATCATCTGTCTTTTTATTAAATTAAAGCAATCATCAACCTGCTATCATTATTTTTGGATCCATCCACTGGTTGTTACCATCACTCTAAATTTCTGCATGCTCTCCTTACATAATCTCACCATATTTTTTTCATATGCATGTCAGATATTGTACACAGTCATGCTGAACATGTAGAGAAAAAGAGAAGAGTTTTGCGCGGCAATACAATGTCATGCAGACATCGCTCCATGGTGGGTTCAATGGCAAACCCTCCCTACCCCTCTCCAGATTGTAATCCAGAGGAAGATATCTGTTCTGAGGCGGATTTAGACGCCACTGACCACTCCTATTTACCCCCCAAGGTGTTTGCTCTACCTTGGCATGATGATGTTAGTCATATCATGCATATGTTGCCTTGCAGTGCCCACTTTTGACATCATATATGTCATCTGCTTAGTTTAGACATGTTCTGTAATGCCACCTATTTAGTTTCTATATCATATATGGGAATTATGCAGTCTCATGTCTTTTAGCCAGCCATAATATATGTGAAATGTGCAATGTCATCCTGTTTAACCAGGCATCATATATTTGAATGATATCTTGCCCATCCTTTTCTTCATTACATTTCCATTTGTCGACAATGTTTCTACATTAAACTACTCTTCCTGTGAATCAGCCATTTGGGTGGGAGATGGAAAAAGCTGGAGCGAAAACAAGGCCTTCAGTGCAGACAGTGCTACCTGTCGAAGCAGATCTCTTATTGGGTCCCGATAGCTCCTCAGAGATGGATTCAGAGACAGATGACAGTCATATTCCCCCACCGAGGTGTATGCTCTAACTTGGCACGATTATACTGCTCATATCATGCATATGGTGTCTTGCATTGCATAGTTTAGACATCATATACACAATACTCAACACCATGTTCTTAGTTCAGACATCATATCGAATGCCCTCTGTTTATCATATAAATCACATATGTGAATTAAATGATGCAATCCTGATTACTTAGATAACATGTAGGTGAATTATGTCATGCGATCCTATTTAGTTATTCATCATATCTTTGAATTATGTTATGCTATGCTATCCAGTTTAGATAGACATCATATATGTGAAATTATGTCATGCTATCCATTTTAGTTAAACAATATACATGTCAACTATTTCATGCCCTCTTTTTTCCACACTATCTATTGCATCTGTCTCTCATACAATGTCTGTACATTCAACTATGTTTCCTGTTTATCAGCCATTTGAATTGGAGTGGGTGATGCCAGTATCTAGCGGACTAAAAACACGGTCTTCAAATAAAACAGTGCCACCTCTTGGTGGAGATAGCACCCCGGTTGTACATGCACAAGAACCAGCCCTACCACACATAACCCAAACTCTCGCAGATCGTACCCCTACTGCGATGGACAGAGAACCAGCTTCACCCAATCTAACCCCAACCCCAGCCGATAGTAACCCAGTTCCTGTTGACACAGCACCATCTCCACCACAGAGCTCCCAAACAAGAGCAGTTAGTAAGGCAGCTCCAGTGCCCAAAGGGCCAGTACTATCACGGCGAACCCCAACTCCACCAGTTAGTACGCCTATTCCTGTGGAGGAAGCACAACCAGCTAGTCGTAGTTTAGCATCTATCGCATTTGATGTTGTTAAGTCGTATGTGTGTATCTTCCCATCTTGGAAATATTATACTGAAGATGAAGGAAAATGCCAGTTGCAGGTGTTTGTCCAGGAGTTATGTGTAAGTAATGTTATTCATGGCAATTACTTTGCTTTGTCCCATACATCCTACCTCCATGATGGTTATAATACAGCAAACTTTCCCATTTTTCTCTATAGAGAAGGACCGATTTGGAAACTCAGGATGAGGTAACATGTGCTAATACCTCTACTATCTTCAAGAATGCTTGGTGGCAGTATCGGAATTACCTGAAGAAAACGTACTTCACCGGCAAAGAAACTCATCAAATTCCCTTACGTTCTCCTGAGACACATTTACTGGACGATGGCTGGGAACGCCTTGTTCTGTACTAGTCCCGAACCAAGAATGTGGTAAGGTCTATGAGCTCATTTTCTATTTTTAAGTATTATATTCTTGCATCTTACTGTACTCTGTTCATGTAGAACAAGTGCCTAAACCTAAAGAACAACTGTTCTAATTTAAGATTCCATTGCTATCATAGTTCAAAAAAGCGCTAGGCGTTAATTGTGCGTTTTACCACCGCCCTGCGCTTTACTGACCAAAGCGCATGCTTATGCGCAGTTATGCACAGATTAAGCGTAGTTATGCGCAATGCGTTTTGCCAACGCCTAGAGCCTAGGCGTGCTTAAGCACTCGCTTAGGCGCGCCTTTTTTAACTATGATTGCTTTGCTCTTGTATCACTGTATTTACTCATACAAACTTATTTTTAAATTGAAGGATCCAATCGAAACTCCAATGGCACAGCAGGTATGTTCACGCATGTTTCTTTAACAGGTTTGCTCTTATCAATAGCTCTGTTGATTTCAATTTCAATTGTGTATACAGTTGACTTTCATATCATGCACATTACTAGCATCACAACAGAGCCAATAGTGTTGTTGTACATGTAGACCCGTGGTACCCATCTGAAATCTTGTTATGCCGTGTAGTTTCCCACGCTTTGTATTCTTTCACTACTGCTTTGTCTTGAACTGATATGATTTGAACCGTGTCTCTATTTTGATTTGGCAAGACAATGCAGTGACCATAGGACATAGATATATGTTTGTTTGATGCTTTATTATGTACTAGTACTTGGCAATAGAAGACTTGGTAGTTTAATCATGTCCACCTTACTAATGAACTGGTTCACCGAAATGAGTTTCATATACTAGTACATGCTAAACTTGTTATGTGTCTGCTTGTTTCTTCTTTTAGAATGCTGACAGAATATTGGGGAAGAGTGCCTTATTAAGAAATGGTAAAGGAAGTAATGCAGATAAGGTTCAGGATAGTGACACATCCTTGTTGGTCTCCAACAAAGCTGATAAAACAGCTAAGGAAGACTATCTTGAAGACAGCGAGACAACCCCAAAGTCCTGTCTTGGTTTAGTGTTCGAGTTACTGGCCACTACTGCTTGCACAAGCTATTCAAACTCACTGTCTGAATCAGTTCGGTTTCTTGAGTCTCAACTACAAGCTGAAAGACATCGATCAGCTATGCTGCAACAAGAAGCGGAAGGACTGCGGAAGTCCCTGGAGCATTCAGATGCATACTTTCTGGTGCAACAGCAAGCGTTGGAGGATTTTAGCGCCAAACAGGACAAAGCTAATAAGCTTGCTAAGCTTATTGCCAGCATGGTGGATACCCAGGATAACATTTCTTGAGATCTTCTGAAGTTGTTTCAGTTATGCTCTTGTTTTGCTGCCGCGTTTATTTGCACTGGTGGCCAATTTTGACGGCCCGTGTATGTAATATGCTGCTTTGTTCCCTATATTTGCACTAGTGGCGAACTTTGATGCCCAGTGGATGTAATATGTGTAACAGCGGTAATAAGCTAGCGTTAATTGCTTGCTTATTTATTTCCTTATTGTCTTGTTTAGTTGTTTGCTTGTAGTCACTGCAGTTCTTTTTCTGTGTTTTTCTAGTGGCCACAATAGCCTATTTTTGGTAACTAGGCCAAAATAATCATGGCAACACACGGACTGTTGTAACCATGGGCCTCCTGCGGGCCGTATGATCCATGGGCCTTCTTCGGGCCGTAGGATCCATTGGCCTTCTATACGGGCCGTAGGATCCATTGGCCTTCTATACGGGCCTTAGGATCCATGGGCCTTCTACGGGCCGTAGGGTCCATGGGCCTTCTACGGGCCGTACGATCCATGGGCCTTCTAAGGGCCGTACGATCCATGCGCCTCATACGGGCCATAGGATCCATGGGCCTTCTACGGGGCGTATCAACAATTCGCCAATCATGGGTCGTACTATTCGTGGACCATAACGGGCCGTTAATAGGCCGTATTTGATAACTCTATGAAAACAGCCCAACGGGTTTTTTGACATGAAAACGGCCCAACGTATTAACGGTCCACAAACGGGCCGACTGTAATGACGGGCTGAATTTGGCCCACAAGCAGAAAATGACAGTAACGGGCCGTATGTAACCGAATGCTGCAAATGAGCCCAAGAATCAATGGGCCCTGAGAAGGCCGAAAGATAACTTGGGCCGGAAACGACCCAATGGAATGACGGGCCGTTAATGGGTATAAAGTGATACACTGTTCATTACGGGCCAGTTTCACCACGGGCCGTTAATGGGCCAAGAGTTACAAAGGGCCTCATATGGGCCAAAAGAAGTCATGGGCCACACATGGGCCGGAAGTTAAAACGGGCTGGAATCATATTGGACCGCCCAGATGACGCTACTGGGCCTAATTCGGAGAGGTCGTAACGGGCCCTGGGTTAGCGGGCTGTAAATGGGCTATATGCGAACAGGCTGTTAACAGGCTTTCCATGGGCCGGCCCGCCACCTTTTGACCAAGTCAAACGGGCCGGCCTTTTCACAGGAATGGGCCTCTGTTGGGCCGTGCCAAGTGTCTCCGTATCATCGGCGCCTTCGGTCCAATGAGTGGATGACATCTGTCCCAACGGTTAGCCGACACGTGTTTCCTCCAGCCAATAATGATTTTACACGTGGAAAATCCCCATTGGTCGGGGCTGTTTACGGGTTATCAGATCCAAAACCGGACCCGATAGCTTAACGGCGTTCCGTTGCGGTGGATGCCACGTGTCGGTCACCCTTGACGAAAGCACTTCTGTGACGCGCGATTTATCGTCATGGAAGTGGACACTTCCGTGATGATAATTTTGGTACTGTCATGGAACATTTCTACGACAGCACAGGTATGACTATCTTGATTCTGTCATAAAATCGTCATGGATGTACATGCATGACAAAAAATGCGACCTACTGTGACAAACACGTATCATCACGGAAGTGTATTTTTTGTAGTGTATTGAACGGTGGAGCTGTCAGTTGGTGCAGTTCTATGCAAAGCGTCGTGGCGGGATCTACATGTGAAGCGGAGTACATAGCTGCTTCAGAAGCAGCAAATGAAGGAGTCTGTATGAAGGAGTTCATATCCGATCTAGGTGTCATACCTAGTGCATCGGGTCCAATGAAAATCTTTTGTGACAATACTGGAGCTATTGCCTTGGCGAAAGAATCCAGATTTCACAAGAGAACCAAGCACATCAAGAGACGCTTCAATTCCATCCGCGATCTAGTCAAGGAGGGAGACATAGAAGTTTGCAAAATACATACGGATCTGAATGTTGCAGACCCGTTGACTAAGCCTCTTCCACGAGCAAAACATGATCAGCACCAAGACTCCATGGGTGTTAGAATCATTACTGTGTAATCTAGATTATTGACCCTAGTGCAAGTGGGAGACTGAAGGAAATATGCCCCAGAGGCAATAATAAAATTGTTATTTATATTTCCTTATATCATGATAAATGTTTATTATTCATGCTAGAATTGTATTAACCGGAAACTTAGTACATGTGTGAATACATAGACAAACAGAGTGTCACTAGTATGCCTCTACTTGACTAGCTCGTTGAATCAAAGATGGTTAAGTTTCCTAGCCATAGACATGAGTTGTCATTTGATTAACGGGATCACATCATTAGAGAATGATGTGATTGACTTGACCCATTTCGGTAGCTTAGCATTCGATCGTTTAGTATATTGCTATTGCTTTCTTCATGACTTATACATGTTCCTATGACTATGAGATTATGCAACTCCCGAATACCGGAGGAACACTTTGTGTGCTACAAAACGTCACAACGTAACTGGGTGATTATAAAGGTGCTCTACAGGTGTCTCCGATGGTACTTGTTGAGTTGGCATAGATCGAGATTAGGATTTGTCACTCCGATTGTCGGAGAGGTATCTCTGGGCCCTCTCGGTAATACACATCACTATAAAGCCTTGCAAGCAATGCAACTAATGAGTTAGTCGCGGGATGATGTATTATGGAACGAGTAAAGAGACTTGCCGGTAACGATATTGAACTAGGTATTGAGATACCGTCGATCGAATCTCGGGCAAGTAACATATCGATGACAAAGGGAACAACGTATGTTGTTATCCGGTTTGCCCGATAAAGATCTTCGTAGAATATGTAGGAGCCAATATGAGCATCCAGGTTCCGCTATTGGTTATTGACCGGAAACGAGTCTCGGTCATGTCTACATAGTTCTCGAACCCGTAGGGTCCGCAAGCTTAACGTTCGGTGACGATCGGTATTATGAGTTTGTGTGATTTGATGTACCGAAGGTAGTTCGGAGTCCCGGATGTGATCGCGGACATGACGAGGAGTCTCGAAATGGTCGAGACATAAAGATTGATATATTGGATGACCATATTCGGACACCGGAAGTGTTCCGGGTGGTTTCGGAGAAAACCGGAGTGCCGGAGGGGTTACCGGAACCCCCCGGGGAAGTATTGGGCCTTAGTGGGCCTGAGGGGAGAGAGAGGGCACCAGCCCAGGAGGTGGCGCGCCCCCTCCCATGAGGAGTCTGAATTGGACTAGGGGAGGTGGGCGCGGCCCCTCTTTCCCACTCCCTCTCCCTCTCTTTCCTTCCCCCTTCCCTCTTCCTAGTTGGACTAGGAAAGGGGAGTCCTACTCCCACTAGGAGGAGAACTCCCCCCTTCCTTGGCGCGCCCCAAGGGCCAATCGGCCTCCCCCTTGCTCCTTTATATACGGGGGCAGGGGGCACCCTAGGACACACAAGTTGATTTTTCCAAGCCGTGTGCGGTGCCCCCCCCCCTCCACCATAATCCACCTCGATCATATCGTAGCGGTGCTTAGGCGAAGCCCTGCGTCGGTAGCAACATCATCACCGTCATCACACCGTCGTGCTGACGGAACTCTCCCGTGAAGCTCTACTGGTTCGGATTTCGTGGGACGTCATCGAGCTGAACGTGTGCTGAACTCGGAGGTGCCGTGCGTTCAGTACTTGGGTCGGTCGGATCGTGAAGACCTATGACTACATCAACCGCATTCTCATAACGCTTCCGCTTACGGTCTACGAGGGTACGTGGACAACACTCTCCCCTCTTGTTGATATGCATCACCATGATCTTCGTGTGCGTAGAATTTTTTTTGAAATTACTACGTTCCCCAACAGTATCTTCTCCAAGTTGTTGTTGCCATGGCCTCCGGCAGCGATGTTTCCCACCAAGCCAAGCATGTCGTGCTCCATCTTGCATGAAGAAGTAGCAGGTCAGACTCTGAAGAAGTAGCAGGTCGAAGTCTGAAGAAGTAGCAGGTCGAGAGATACGGCCTTCTCCGGCAGGGATTGAGTGCAGGGTGTACACGGCCAAGGATGACGCTGCTTGTGTCTAGCGTCACCAAGATCCTCCCGAGTTGCTCTGACCATGGTCATGCGGGCGCCTGAACCAAAGTGGAAATGATCATCTCTAGCTTGCGGGTTCAGTTGCTAAGCATGAGCAGAGACAAAGTTAAAAGGAGGAGGGAGAACAAAGAATAAACATGTGGTGGTGGTTAGTTCTAGGAAAGAAGATGTACAGATTAGGACGAAAAGGTGTGGTGTGAAAACAAGCACGGCCTTGTGTAAAAAAATATACTATTTGTTTGGAGAAGAACATGCGTGGGTACTGCTAATGCTACTTGCATTCTGCAAACAGCGTACTAGTTAAAGTTTTCTTTTAAACATTTTAATTAAAGGTTTTTTGACTGATGGGTGTTGATTTCACGGGAGTTACTACCAAACCAATCTAGTTATACAAAGAGACGTTTCAAAAATACAAGAATCCCAATATCAAAGAGTGTTGTCAAGCAGTTCATGCATTTAGGAAAAACATAATTTAAAGGACATTTAAAAAAGATAGTTTGGAGACATGAAATGGGGAAGTTTGCAAAAATCAGAACACTGCACACACAAAATGAATTAAGTAAATATTTCTTCAGTGAAGTCGGACGAGAAGCGCACTTTTTAGTTTGAAAAAAGAACAAAATAGATAACTTAATTATGTGTGTACCGGCCTATGTGGTTTACTGCGTATCATCTTATTTTGGTTTTTAAAAAATATCAAATTAAAATGAAACAACAGCGTGTGTATCTTACGTTTATAAACAAAGCAAGAAGTTCAAATTAAAAAATAGAGTAGTTCAAAGTTTATTAAAATACATTTTCCCCCATTTGTAAAAAAGAAACCAAGAAGGTTAACTTTAAATTGAATATTTTAATGTTTACAAATAAAATATTCAGTTTGATGACTATAAAAACGTACTTTCCCCATTTCTAAAGAAAATAGAAGTTTAATTAAAACTAACGGAGCGGTTCGATGTTTATTACAAAAACAAAAAAAACTTCAAATTAAAAATAACGGAGCGGTCCTATGTTTATTAAAAAAATGTTGTTTCCCGGTTCTAAAACAACTAGAAGTTCAATTTTCAATAATGAAGCGGTTAGATATTTGTTAGAAAATTAGGATTTCTCCATTACTAAAACAAATAAAACGAAGAAGTTCAAATATAAATAACGAAGAGGTCCAATGTCTATTACAAAATAGAATGTTTCCATGTTTATATAGCAAAGAAGAAAATGAAGGGTCACCTAGAAAAATGTTAACTCTTGAAGTTCAAATTTAATAAATTGAAAGGTTCAAATGAAATGTTATGGGTGTAAAAAAATCTCCCATGGATTTTTGTATTATTGAAATAGGATAACCAAACTATTCAAATAAAAAATAAGAAAGAAGCTCAAAATATGTAACACAAAAATATTTTCCATGTTTAAAAAAACCCCAAGAAGGTCAAATTGAAATAACGGAGCACTTCAAAAGAAGTTTGTAAGAACATTAGAACCTCTTTCATTTGGAATATATTTGGTTTAATAAAAATGTCCACCTACTATTTCCAAATAAATCATTTGAAATTTGTATATACCGTTCAAAACAAGTTTATTACATAACTAGTACTTTTCCCGCTACTAATGAATAACACCATCCTAACTAAAAAAATGAAGGTGTATAATATTTATAAAAATCTTAGATTTTCCCCTATACTAAAGATTAAAACCGAGAAGTTCAAATTTAAAAAGCAGAGCAGTTTGATATTTATTTGAAAACTCGGTTTCTTCGGTTACTAAAGAATAAGACCAATAAGATCGATTCGAAATAATGAAGAAATCCAATGCTTCTAACAAAACTCCAATTTTCACATTCCTAAAAAGCACACAAAGAAGTTGAAAAAAAGTTAGAGCGGTTTGATGTCTATAAAAAACTCAGATTTTTTCGTTACTAAAGTGAAATAGGGAGAAGTTCAAATTGACAACAGACGGAAATTCACGTACTGCATGGTGTGTCTTTCGTATGAGAAAATAAGAGTAAAAAGGCGAAGTCCAAAATTTTTGTTGCTAGAAGTTCAAGTGCACAGACCGGGAAAGTTCAAAAAGTTCCACCTGTTCAACATATTTCCACAACGAAAGCTCAAATTAAAATAACAAAAAATAGTTTAGAAAAATTAATTAGAAAAATAATATGGAGGGGGTCCAATATTTATGACAAAATTAGGATATTTTGATGCTGAAAGAAATAAACCAAGAAGTCCAAATTATGAAAAAAGAGAAGTTCAATATTTATTAAAAAACATAGGTTTTGTTCGTTACTCACTAATAAAATTAAAGAAGTTCAACTTAAAATAAAACGAGTAGTTTGATGTTTACGGAAAACTCAAATTCTTTCCATTTCTATGAAAAATAAAAGTATGAGGTTCAATTTAAAAAAATGGTTGATGCTTATTTGAAAACATTTATTTAAGAATAAGACTAAGAAGTTCAATTTGAAATAACAGAGAAGTTTGAAGTATATAAAAACCTCATATTTGTTGCAAGAAGTTCACGTGCACCTCCGTGCACGGCTCATAATTTATATTGCGGGACGTTCGACATCCAATTACATGTTTTAAAATGGCAAAAAATGATGTTCAACCTTCAATTGTGTGTAATTTGATGTATACACAAAAATGTGACAGAAGTTCATAGTGAAAACAGCGAGAAGTTCAACTACTGCAAGGAATGCATTTCAGGTGAGAATAAAAGTATAGAAAAATAAAAGCTTAAAAGGTTTGTTGACAGAAGTTCAAGTGCTCTGTCCGGGAAAGTTCAAAAATTCTTGCGAGAGAGGTTCACCTTGTATTTCCATGTTCAAAAACACACACAAAAAATTGTTTTTCTGCATTTTAAAATAATTCTCTCAACCATGAAGAAGTTTAGTTATTATTTGTGGAACAATTTGATTTCAAAAAGAAAATAAAAAATCAAATTATAAATGTGTTTAATATGAGAAAAATGAATTAAAAGGCAAGGTCCAATTTTTGTTGTTGTTATAAGTTCAAATACTCAGTGGGAGAAAGTTAAAAAAATTATTGTGAGAGAGGTTTGTACAAAAGGAATATCATTTGTGTAACACTAACGAATAAATGAGAAAATTATAAACGAAAATACGTCACAGAAGTTCAACATGAAAATAGCAGGAAGTTCAACTACTACACTTAATGAATTTCGGATGAAGAACTTTTAAAACCGTCGCAATTATGAAAAAATGATTAACACGGGAAAGTTGCGTGTTTACAACAGCTTTCGACCGGTATATCACTTGCTCAATTCCGGTGAGTGTTCTTGTGAGAGGATGGAGAGCTACGAGCAAGAAAAACACGTGAAAAAACAGAGTGAAGTTCAAGTAGACATGCCACGAAGTTCAACTTCTTCACGCGGTGCATTTTCGAAGAATCTGTTTCGCGATAAAGGCAGAACGAATGATCTCGCCGTTTTTGAAATTACTTGAAAAGGGCTAGGAATCAGAGAACACCATCAACATGAAAAAGTGTCGCATTTTCCATATATTTTCAGCGGTATATTACTTGGCCCATTCCGATAAAGTTTGTAGAAATTACGGTGAAAATACGTTTTTAGCCATTTTCAAAATTCACTTAAAACTGTAAGGAATTGGGAGAAACAATATATTCCAAAAAGTTTCGCATTTCCTCAAGCTTTCCAACGCCATATCATTTGCTGCATTCGGACATACGGTTAAAAAATTAGCTCGAAAATACAAACTCTGTGGAACTTGTATCGTTTACTAAATTACTTTTAAACCTTTCAAAATTAGAAAAAACTTTTAAAATGAAAAAGTAGCGCATTTTCATAAGCTTTCCAACGCCATATCGTTTGCCTCAATTGGATTAGCCGTTTAGAAATGGCATCAAAAATACGAACTCTGCTGTTTGGTTTGCGAAATTCTACGATTTTCCAAATTACTTTTTATCCATAGGGAATTAGAGAAAACTTTCAACATGTGGAAGGAGTGGTTTTACAGTAGCTTTCCAATGCCATATTATTTGCCTCATTCCGATAAACTGTTTAGAAATGCGATCGAAAATACGATTCACGTTTTTTGTATGAAGAATAAACGGTTTTCAAAACTGCTCTTAAACCGCTTAAATTTTGCCAAAATTTTAACTTGGGTCATGATACCGGTGTCCATGGCTTTCCAACGGTATATTGCAAGCCACATTTGTACAATGTTGACGGAAGTTCAACCTAGCACTGAGAGAAGTTCAGGTCGAACAACTCAGACAGTAAAATTGCAAAAAACGCAATTTCATCACAACCCGAGAGCAAAATCCGCCAACGAGCGAGATTCCTATTAAAAACGGGTATTTAGTTGCTAAAAACGTTTTTAGATTACACTAACATCATATAGAACACAACTAACCAGAATAATTCGCGCGGGGAGACACGGTTGCGAAGATAGCCCGAAGGTCGGGTTCGTACAGAGGGAAGTTCAAGCGCGTTATTCAGGCAGTTGAGGTTGTGATCAGAATATTATTCTGATCCCGTGATCAAAATATTATTGTGATATATATGAGCATGGAGGGTATAAGCACTCTGGTCAAAAGCAACGTAGCTACTCTACACCAGATGTTGCTTGCGCCGCTAAAAACGAGGGGCCGCCGGTATCATGCCCATACCTACACTTACGTGATGCGGCTACAGATCAATCATCTACGAATGCTGCACGATTCTGCAGCCGAAATACATGCAAATGGGAGCCGTTGAGAATGAGACCACACCGACCGATCGATCGGGAACCCATGATGCAGGGGCCGAAGAGCAAGCAGCAAAGCAGTATCTGTTTCTCGCGGCCCAAAACCGTACGTAGCCGAAGGCGATAGCATTATCATGACGGGCACGGAGCCGCCCGCCACCGCCCTCCCCTCCCCTCCCCTCCACTCTGCAGCTGGCCACGAGTCCCGACCCCCATATCTTCCCGCCCCCTATAATTTACCCACGGACGGGCGGACCCCATCGACCGCGCCAACAGGCAACGGAGTTAGAGAAGAGAGTTTGAGTTCCAGTGTTCCACCTCACCTCACCACCACGTACGCGCGAGCGCGCGCATGGCCGCGACGGCATGCGCCTACGGCTACGACGGCGGCCTGGTGCCGCCGCCGCCGCAGGCGATGGACGCGTTCGACGACAGCGCCCGAGGCCGCCGCCACTGTCCCATCATCCACGACCACTATTCCATCATCAACGGCCTCGTCATGCCTCCACCTCCTCCTCCTCCGCCGCCGCCGCCGCCACCACCTTTCCATCTCCCTTCGGGCGCCAGCTCCAAGGCGGCAGCGTCTCGCCACCCCGGCCTCTGCACCGAGGGCCTCGGCTCGGAGAGCTCCGAGAGCTCGGGCGACCTCGACCTCGGCGACATCGTGGCCGACGACGACATTGAAGACTGCAAGAGGCGGCAGCAGGACGACCAGGAGGAGACGCTGATGCCGGCGAGGAAAAGGGTGTTTCCCCCGCCCATATCGGTGATCGGCGCCGCCGGGAAGCCGTGGCAGTACCTGAGGGCGCAGCGCGGGGGCGGCCGGCTGGTGCTGCGGGAGGTGAGGATACCGTCGCGGGAGCTGCTCCACGCCTGCCGGGAGGACGGCCGCCTCAAGCTCCACTTTGCCCACCCGGAGCCGGAGGAACATCACCATCTTGCTGATGATGATGAGGAGGAGGAATGCAACAACCAGCAGACTGCAATATAACAGTCAAAAGAGAAGAACCAACACAACAGGGATTTAGTTTCTTGGTTTAATAAGTTTTGAGTTATTATCGTCAAAGAGTCCTAAGAGTGTCCTTCCAAAGAGATGTAAATATCGCAACAAAATTGGTCAGTTTTTGCATCCATCGTCGATCTACTGCTACTTCCTCTTCTGTCTGTCCAAGAAGAAGCAGATGCACGGGTCAAGGATTCAGTTACAAGAATCAGCAAGAGAAAGACGCGTTTGTCCTCGACATAGTCGCAATGATGCTCCCCAGCTAAGGATGAGCGTGTGTACAGGCTGCAAAGCACTCTAAGCTCACAAGAACCCTGCATCGACTTGGTTTTTGGTGATGAAAAAGGAGCACCCGGCATGTGACAGTTGGTTGATAGGTCTGCATCACAGCCAAAGCAAATGGTATCTTGGGGGGTCAAAGATGCTGATTCCGCCAATTATGATCCACTACTTCATTGTCAGTAACTAAAATCAGTAACTGTATGAGTATAATCAAAATGTTTCAACAACTGTGAAGCAGTGATGCATTATTATGCTTCATGTTCAAACATTTTTGTTTCTGGTCACATCGTTACATGCTATATTGGTGGAAAACCACCAAGCTGCAAACACAGAGATACCTCAACATTTGGTGCAGCAGATGTATTATTCCTGGACCCTCTGTTTTCCCGGTATTGTGGACCTCATGTCCTTCTCATAGAAGTGGGACCTAGGATGATGACGTCAGTAGCACTTTGTATAGATCAGGACGCATGTCCCTGAATATACCCCAACAGCACGCTGTATATATCAGGAATTGATCTCGTCCAAGTCGAACTCTGCTGCAACCACCTCCTCGTCTTTGTCATTTGAAAGCTTGACGATTTCTTCAGTTGGCCCTGCATATGCACATACATATCAATCATGCTTCTATTGTTGCACCTTCCTCTGTAATTTAAGACTACACACTGAAGCTGGATTACCTGCGATGAACGAATTCTCGTAGAACTAAATAGTGTTGTTGCCATGCTCAGTCTCTCAACAGTTTCCCTTCCTATCCGGTTAGAAGCAACAAGGAAAACCTGTTGGGCATACTTAAAGGTCACTCACAGAACTGTTGAGCCAACTGGTAGAACCATTTAGAAATGGAATAAATATTACAGAATACTACGACACAACTAAAAGTACCTAATTAGCGCCATCCAGGTTCATATCGTGGGGTTCAGAACCAATAGCGGTGGGATAGGACAATATCTCTGCCCCCTGTAGAACATAGTCCTTGCAGTATCTGGAAACCAAATTCCTGCCAAGGCATGGATGACAAGGTCAGTCTTTGGCTCTTTGCCCCTTTCTTCATGAAACCGCAACACCGCATTCATCCTACGCTGCTGCAGAAGTAGAAGCAAAGAATAAGCTCCAGGTATTCACAAATCATTCAATCAAGTACACATAAGGAAGCACAAAAGAGTATAGATAACAGAAGAGAGCAAACGCACCTCAGTTGAGACTTGAGAGTCAGCAGGAGGGCATTAACCTCTTTAAAAACGTCTGGTTCATCCTGCCAGACTCAGTTTCTGCTGCTGGAATGTCCTTATGTGGAATAGAGGAAATCAAGTGGAAATACTCCCCACCTTGTCTGCAATGTCTTTGCAAGTTGGGGCAACCAACTATCTTCAAGGATTTGAGTGCTGGGAGCCGTTGGAGGAGGTCCTGCAGGAATTTTTCTATCCCTGTACACCTCTCAATTGTCACCTGCTCAAGAGAGGTGAGGCCATTGGGCAAAGTTTTCAAGCCATTGCAGCCCTGAATCCGGAGCACCCTCAGCTTGGATACATTTGAAGGCAGCGCCATCAAACATGTGCATTCTCCTATCACTAGTTCATCAAGGGATGCAGCCACCTCAGGAATATACCGTAAGCTGCCACAGTTGTAAATGCTTAACATCTCCAGCTGGGGCAACGGAAGGATTTTATCAGACGGCGAGCCCTTCCCCTTGAGCTTAACGCAGGAGCTAATGCGCAGAAAACGGAGACGAGTCAGGTTTTGGAGCTCCTCCATTGGCCAATGGACAAGTTCGTCGCACCCAGAAATGCACAGTTCTTCAACAAAACCAAAGCACTCCCAGAGCCTCAGCAGGTGCGATTTTGACAAAGTGGATGCCGTTTCAAAGCAATTGGGACCAGATAGCCACATACTCTGAAGGGTTTCCAAGGGCCTATGGCTTTGCTGGTCCTCTGGAGGCAGCATCATATCACCCAGTGAGCTAACACTCAATTTCACGAGGGATAGCCAAGAGCCCAAAGGCATGCTTGCAGAACGAATGAATTCTCCACCAAACTCAAGCTCAGAGAGCGTTGTCAGATGAGCGATTGAGCTGATTGGAAGACTGTAACTTTCCATTATCCGCAGCTTCTCTAGAACTGGGCTGCTCGGAACACTTGCAACCTTCGGACAGGCATACATACTTGGCTCTTCGAGCAGAGGAAACATCACCAAGCTATGAGGTTCCCCTGCAGTACTGTTTTCTGTCCATCTCTCCAACTCTGGTAAGTTTTCTAAGACCATTCTTTTTAGTTTTGGGAAGATCTGATGAGACGCATTGCATCCTTCAACCTCCACATCAGTGTCCTTGCATATTATGGTCAGGCTATCCATGTAGCCTAAGGACAAATACTCGAGGGAGACCAACAGCGGAGCCGATGGGAGATGTTTGCATTTTGGGCAGTTGAAGATTATGAGTTTTCTTAGGCACTGGCACATCTGAGAGTGCATCATCCATGACGAGAATTTAGTGCCACCATAACCATGTATCTCCAATACCTTGATCTCACTATGAGGTGCAAGAGCCTCCAATACTTCTTCCATGTTACCAACATCATCTTGAGGCCCATGATATTTTCGACGACCCCAGCATAGCGACAGTTCACTTAGATTCTTTTTCTGATAGAGCTTGGCTTCTTTTGCATCCACCACACTCTCTACTTTTATCAAATTGTATAGTTCCAACCGGTGGCTAAGGTATTTTAGATCTTTGAGTTGATCAATTCCACAACCATCTCCAGTGTCCACAACAAACAATGTTAGCGTGTGCAGGTTGCTTAGTTGACTAATCTTTGGGGGCATCCGCTCCAGTTTATCACACTCAAAGAGATAGAGATGGTGGAGGTTTTTCATGGTTCTGATGCCTTCAGGTAAATATCGGAGCTTGTGGCAATGATTGAGTCTCAGCGACTGCAAGTTGTACAACATGCATACCGAATCTGGCAATGTAACAATTTCAGAATGAGAAAGGTCAAGATATCGCAAATGCTTTGTATTTATGGGTTGTCGGATATGAAGGCCACGGCAAGATAATGCTCTTAATGATGTCAGCCTTAACTTGCTAAGATCCTTCTGTGATGATGACGGTGCTAACAAAGTTCGGAGAGATTCCTTACTTTTCAGTAATCCATGGCATTGTTCCAATTCATCTGATGATATTTTCATGTGAAAGACATCTTTTACAGATGCTTTCTGCTGAATCAACTCTTGTATAGTTGCACATTCATCCGTAACATCTTTTGCTAGGTCATGCATTAAATCATGCATCCCACATCCAACCAAACCATGCCTTGAAGCTGGGTCATCAAATGGTTTCACTTCCACATCCTGAAGAAAGGATCTCCAAACCAACTCGTTGAAAACAAATTCGCCTTTCTGCTCCAAATCCATCATTCCTGCCTCTTTTTGAATAAACCCATTAGCCATCCACAGTTGGATCAACATGCTTTTTTCCATCTCACTGTTCTTGGAGAAGACCGCGCAGAAGGCAAAGCACTGCTTCATTTCAGAAGATAAGTGCCGATAGCTTAATTTTAGTATGGATATGATTTCTTGTTTGCCTGTAACACTATCCCCAATACTGCTTTCTGCAATGGCCTCCCATTCCCAGGCTCGTCTTTTTGAACTCATCAAACCCCCCATTGCACTCAGAGCAAGAGGGTGCCCCTTGCATTTGCTGACAATACGCTTGCCGATCGACATCAATTCTGCCTGCTCACGCACATTTTCCTTGAAAGCTTTCCTTGAGAACAGTTTCCACGAGTGCTCTTCACTCAGATGTGCCAGCTCATGGGTTTGAAGCGTGCCCATTATAGACGCTGCTCGTGGGCTCCGAGTCGTGACGATTATAACGCTTCCAGAACCACCGACGGAGCACAACACTGATTTCAGGGTATCCTCCCACTTTTGCTGTACTTCATTCCAAACATCGTCAAGAACAAGCAGAAACCTTTTCCAGCCAATGACCTCCTGAAGTCTCCCTCGCAGCAGCTCGATTGTGTCGGAATGTCGCATCTCCCTCTCGTAGCCAACTCAATGATGGACTTCACAAGGGCAGCGGTTTCGAAGCTGTCCGACGCACAGTGCCACATGAGTAACTGAAAATGCTGCTGGACCTTGGGGTCGTTGTACACCATCTTGGCAAGCGTGGTCTTGCCCAAACCGCCCATCCCAAAGATGGGCAGGACCTGCACTTTCTGATGATCTTGCTGGCCGAGCAACAAGTTGACCACCGCCTCCCTGTCGGCATCTCTGCCAAAGATCTGCGCGGTGTCGTCCAGCGCCGAGTGCGTCTGCCGGCAAAGAACAACACGCGGCGCCTCCGCGTGGTTCTCCAGGCCGAAAGCGCTCATCTCCGCGACAAGCAGATTGATCTTGTTGAGGACACTGTTCAGCCTCCAGCTCATTGTGAGACGGAACAGAAGCGGGGTGAAATAGCCGAGCACCTTGCGGGCGGTCGACTCGCGGACCTGGGCTTCACGGCGCAGCGCCTCGTGGTGGAAGTCGTCGAGGACGTCGTCGGCCTGGTAGGCGACGGTCCTGAGGTCCTTGATCCATCTCCGGACGGCCGGGTTGAGCTCGCTCTTGAGCTCCGCGTCGGCCAGCTTGCACTGGACGGCCAGCAGCTGGCGCTCCAGCTTGCGGCGGTCGCCGTCGACGCCCCACATGCCGGCCACGCCCTGGACGAGCGCGTCGGCCGCCTTGCCGGCCGTGATGCGTACCACCGGCAGAAGCAGAGCTTCCGCCATGCTAGCTCGTACTATGCTCAGGTCTTTCTTGCGGTTGTGCGTGGGTGCGGAAGAATTGTCAAGCACAAGGCAAGAGATGAATTGGGGATGAGGCCGAGGGGAATTGGGGATGAGATTTCAGAGAAAGTGTGCAAGTGGAACACACTGCCCGTGGGCCCGTCGTACGTGGGGTCGACCGCGTCCCGTTCATCGTCCGTCAGCAAGGAGGACTGGCTCTGCATTGGGGACGTGACAGATTTCGCCCCAGCCCCACCACTGCGACGGGCGTTTTTTCCTATATTCGCCCAACTGGCCTTTTTTAATAGATTATTAAAAAAATCAAAATACTTACTAAGTGCACCCAAAAAAAAAGGTTCATCCAAATGGACTTACTAAGTACAGGCTGCAAAGCACTCTAGGCTCACAAGAACCCTGCATCGACTTGGTTTGATGATGAAAAAGGAGCACAACACATGTGACACTTGGTTGATAGGTCCGCATTACAGACAGTTGGTTGAGCAACTGTGAAGCAGCGATGCATCATTTTCATATTGCTTTCATTTCAAATATTCTGGTTCCGGTCACATCATCATCACATGACGGTATTTTTATTCATGTTATGTATCGGTCGAAAATCACCAAGCTGGAAACGCAGAGGCCGATCACTATTTATGCAGGGCGAAGCTAGACAAGAAGATCGATCTACCGTTTGGTGTTCTCCCGGTATTGCGGACCTCGTGTCCTCTTCAAAAAAGTGGAACCTAGGATGATGATGATGTCTTGCCATCCAACGTCAGTAGCACTTTGTATAGATCAGGACGCCTGTCCCTGAATATACCCCAGCCGTGCCTCGTAGATTTGATCTCGTCCAAGTCAAACTCCGCGACCAGCACCTCCTCATCTTTGTCGTTTGCGAGCTTCACGATTTCTCCAGTTGGCCCTGCACGCACACAGTCGTCATATATAATGATCATACCAGTCATGCTTTTATTGTTGCACCTTCCTCTGTAAAATACACACACAAGCTGTGAATTACCTGCGATGAACGAATTCCCGTAGAACTTTATGGTGCTGTTCCCATGCTCAGTCTCAACCGTTTCCTTCCCTATCCGGTTAGAAGCAACAAGAGGAACCTGTTGGGCACATTAAGGTGAATCACGAAACCATGAGAACTCTTGAACCAACTGGTACAAACATTTAGAAATAGAAGAAATGTCTTTTAGACTCGTGAAAGAAGATACGGGTCCATTTAAGGACATTAAACAGAACAGCTAACAGTACCAAGTTAGCGCCGGCGTGGCCTTGCATGACACGCTTCCAGTGTTCGCGGGAGTCCAGGTTCATATCCTGGGGTTCAGAACCAATAGCAGTGGGATAGAACAATATTTCTGCCCCCTGTAGCACCATAGCCCTTGCGGTCTCTGGGAACCACTGATCCCAGCAAATTCCTACCAAGGCATGGATGACAGGGTCAGTAATGATAGGCAAAGCTGCAAATTTACTAATCGGTCACGCTGATCATTAACAGAGCTACTGTGACAAAATTAAATAAATAAATGGTATCGGTGCAAATAAAATTAACTTACCAACACCAATTGTTGCATACTTGGTTTTGAAAGCCTGCATCAACAAAAGGTGGTCTTACTAAGAAAGTTCCTAACAATAACAATGATAGCCACAGCTACAATATTTAGATCTTGTTTAACCAAAAGTGGTATCTTATACAGATACTGAATAATGTTTACCTTGAATCCAGTGTCACCCGGGTTGAAATAAAATTTCTCTTGATAACCTGACAAAAGAAAGCGCTTATCTAGATCAGATAGTGCACTTAGAATTTATACTGTATTAGGCGAACACTACTGTAAAGTCATACCTGGTCCATCTGGAATGTGTGATTTGCGGTATAGACCAAGATCGGTGCCATCAGCATCAATAATGGCCACGGAATTATAATGAGCATTGCCCGCTTCTTCAAAGAAACTTACAGGTATTACAACATCCAACTCCTTTGCAAGTTTTTGCATTCTATGGACAATGAAAAACGAAGTGTATGTATAAATATTGCAGACACTTGACTGAAAATATCACTAGCCAGCAGTCCACATGCTTCAAGCACAACAAGCTACCCTACCTCATTATAGTCGGGTTCTCTTTATAAGGCTTGGCACGCCCAAAGAAATCCATCCTTTGAGCTTGACAGAAATAGTGCCCCTCAAATAGCTCCTACAGAATTTAACAAATGTAAGTGGAGAATTAAATATGTCTTATTGTCCTCGTTTTGCTGTGAAACTAAAGGCGGAATACATCCGAATTCATATGTCTGCCATGCCTGCCTCGAAAGAAATATTGCAAGCGTAAATTTTGTCACTCATCAATGAACATCACATTTATTTATCATATGGGTTTACCTGAATGAGGATGATGTTCGCACCTTTCTTATGAGCTTCTCTAATCAACCTGAAATACAAATGATCAGCAATTCAGGTTCTTTTGTATTCCCCGTGACAGATACGAGTGACAACTAAAAAAACCATAGGAAATAGCTTCCTTTCTTGTCACTGTGAATAATAGTTGGAGACCATAAAACTCTTAATTTCTAGCAGTACCACAAGTCAGAAGCACATTCCAGATCTTCCATGTGCATGTAACTATGGAAAAGTGTAATTTTGACAAGAGAAGTGATGCTCTACAATCTTTACAACATGATTTTGCTACACGCCTACAATGAATGAAAAAGCATATGGCAGCTTCATAAAGTGGCTCTACACATATAAAAAAGATGACTAAGCGCAATTATCCAATGCTGATTAGCCTCTTCACAAACAAATTGTACACAAAATGCCATACGTGTAGCACTAACAAACAGTCCTTAGAAAAGGTGAACTACGAACCATGGACTCTGGTTCTGCACTGTTACTTTTCATGCAAAGATGCTCGCTAGCAAAGAGAAACGGTGGCAAGAGAATTAATCCTGACATTAAGGGTGAATACTTATCAAAATAATCATCACTACAGAGCTAGAACAAAAAATCCCCAGAGTCAATGATGAAAACAGTTAACACATGTAAAACAAAATTTCCCAAATTCAGATATCAAGACCAGTGATAGAGAGCTTCAACATATTTTACCAAACTAAGGTGCTATGCAAATAACTTCAGGCAAAAGCTGCACATTGAAATGTAGACAAGAATCTATGGTCCGTGGAGGAATCATAGCATGGTTACAATTTTCCACCAGAACATACGGCAACAGAAAGTGTGACTCATTTAGACATTAGGCCAGTCACGGTTAAAAACAAATAAATATGGAGATCACCAAGTTTTTTTTTCTTTGGAATGACAAGGTTGTTGTGGAGAAGTGAAGTCCTCACTCCCAGTTGACTCATTTGGTTTGTCTATCCAAAATATGTGGACGAAAATGGTTTAAAATACATGTTTTGAAATGGAGAAAGAAGAATAACTGCTGATATGGGTGAGGCACACCAACTGGATGTCCTCTGTGATGGTTACTGTACAGAGCCACTAAACAGGCTACCTAGTGCAAATGGATGGCGCTCTCATTTTTATCATGGAATACACAAGATCCCATGTGTAATAGTACAAAGCTTATGACACAGTACCTCGTATTTGCGGTTAGAACAGGCTATTAATAAAGCAGGAGCAACTGATTGCCATTGGTTGGTTTTCTTAATTTTCGTTCGGTGGAATTTGTATCAGGTGATATTCTGTTATCGGCATCAGTTTTTCGAAACGGCAAAAAGAAGCATATTCTCATTGTATAGTGTATAGCCTAGTCAGACAGAAGCGCGCAATCAGTAGATAAAGGCACTTGTTGAGATCAGATCAAGTGGAAGGTATAAAGTATGGGAACAGCTTGTGGAATATGAGAAACACTAATTGGTATAAAAGGTCATTGGGTCGAGTAAAAAGCAAGTTGTGCTCAGAACATTGTAATTATTCCCTTAAAACGTAATTCAGATCTGGTGTGCAATTACAAAGCAATTGAGATCCAAGAGATTATGTAGCTTCAGTGTCTAACTCAGAGCTAGGAGATTAGTTGGAAATGAAATTAACACAAGCGTAGCCCAAAACCTAACACAGCTAGCCCATGGTAAAATCCAAGCCTGACGCAAGGAATTGGAGTACTTCATCTCAGTCATACTTAGCAAAATCAAAATCCAATCACCGAAATCCTACAAACCACAATACTGCTCTTTTATAGCAACAGATAATAAAAATACTACATTTTGCTTAAACCGTAAGATTCACCGGCTGCGGTCAGATAAAATAGTTGGAGGTTTGGTTTCTTGGGTTGGGTAGGTTACTAGTACTACAGACAGGGGGAGAGACACCGGGACCTGGGCGAATCCATACCTCTCGGCGGCGGCGACGTTGTCGGCCACCGTGTCGGTGCAGGCGAACTGCACGGCGGCGACGGCCACTTTCCTCCCAGCGCCGGCCATCTCCCACCTCTCTCCTCCTCACCTACCCCTTCCTCGACCCGCGCTGTTCCGCTTGCTTTCCTCTGACTGCGAAGAGATGTCAAAGATTTAAGGCGCTGAAAAAAAAGGTAGCCGCCGCGGGGCCCACATGGCATGGAGGGGGGCGACGTTACCGGCGGAGAACGGTGCGGCGGCCGGCGGGAGGTGGGGTTCCTGGCGAGCGGGGAAGGCGAGCCCTAGGCGGATCCCGGCGGCGCGAGGCAGCGGGGAAGCAAGCTGTCCCGGCGGCAGTGTAGTGGCGTGGCGGCAGTGTGCAGATGGGGAGGGGAAGGGAGGACGCCCTTTGGGGAAAACCGCTTTCCTTCGCTTTATACGGTAACTTACGAGCTGCTTTTCCTTTGTTGGTGTGGTACAAATAGGCGGGCAGCCGTGGACCGGTTTCAGTTCGGGCCATGGTTCAACGCCGGCGTCCTGGTCCTCGTCGTCGGCAGCAAGAAGGCCGACGACGGCAAAGCGGGCGGCTACTGCCAGACAAAACAGCCGACGATCTTTGGCGTCTTCTCAAACGGAAAAATACTCAAATTTTCCTCTTTATTTGTCCATCCCAGACACGTCAGGAGGGAGGACGCCATTTTAACATGACTAGCTGATTTCCCGTGTGTTGCCACGGGACACCGTACCCTACCGACAAGACAAACGTTACTCCTCCTTCTTCCTTTTCTCTGGCTTCGGTGTCGTCATCTACTTCCTTCCATAAAGCTCCAATATGACATGGTATGTTACTGTTTACGATGCATGTCATTTGCTTTTTGTACGGATTGGCAATGCTCATATTTAGGTATGCGTTTCTCTGAAAATTCAAATTTTTGATTAACCAGATCATTCAAACTAATGCTTCATGTAATTTCCAAAACTAAATTCATTGTGATAACTCGTCAAAGGGAGTGAAGCAAAAGAATGCCGAGTTGGGAAGATGAAAAAACAGGATAAAGTCGTACTAAAATCTGATAATGATATATAAAAAGTGAACATTATTCGGTTGATATATGCTTGCCCAGTAAACATAATTTGAACCACAAAGAGGCATGTAAAAAATAATCTTAGTGCATATGGGTTACTGATTTTTTATATCCAACCTAGAGTGAAGTTTTATGACCATGTATTGAACCGAAAGGTCTTTCCCTTCAAAATTTAAATTTGTTCACAAAGTCCTATGTCTTACTCCCACTTAACTCCCTTCCTAGCAATCTCCATGTACATTTCTTCACACCTAAGTGCCACCAGAAATACAAGAAGATAAAGTATGTTGATGATGTTTCTCATGCTTGGCTACTTCTCTATCCGCTCTTTATCTGTGCGCTCACACTGGCTTCTTTGTTGTGTGTGTATTTCTTCCAAGTTCAGTGAATAGTTGCCAAGATCTCGTCATTTCCTACAAGAAATGCTTACATGTGAAGGGCACACGTTAAATCAAGGAGGACATGTGACGCACGCAATCGAATTTGTTTCGGGCTTCTCATCAACCGGTGCCTCGGCTGGGGTGAAGGGACTGGGAATTGTTTAATGTAAATAAAACACAGCTTAGAAATAAAAAGCACAAATCACCCTATGAATTTGGCTTTGAATTTTCCTTATTAACACTATTACTTTGCCTTTTCTCTTTATGGAGCTCAGAAAGTTATAAGACCAGGGATACTCCACTATGTGGGAAGCTTATGAATTCATGATCACGCTATATTAGTGTTCCCTAAAAAGAATAAGGAATAAAGCAGTAAAAAGGGCTAAGCTTAGATTCATAGCTCCAGCTTTAGCCAGAAACATCTCAAGTATATGTATATACTGAAACTACATGACATCATATGTGGTACTATACAGAAAATTTAAGTCCTAATGACCTTTAGTCTCAAGTAGTATGAGCTAGCAACTCTGTCTTTCCCTCTCTCTAGTTCTAAATATGAACAATAGAGTAACAAAAGGCATGTGATTACTCAATCTCCTCATCTTTAAATAGTTCAGAATTCATCCAAATGATGTATTGTTATCCATTTGTGCTAGTTCCTCGGCTAGCTACAGAATGTACATTCTCCTCATGATCATCCCCTGTTACTCATTTTATTTCTTATGGTAAAGCACATATATAGAACATAGGGATGCCAGCATGCAACATAGTCATTGTTCTAATTTTTTGCATGCACAAAGACTGCAATAAACAAAACTAAGAATCAGTATTACTTTAGTATATATATACTTAACCGCGTGAATAGATCTGGCTATACTACAAGTCCTACTATGAGCAAGACGGATATATCTAGTGGAATTCACATGGATAACACAAAGTTTCTGGAGAGAAATACCTCTCTATAAAAACAAACAGAACAAACTGGATATATGCAGTTTTTGCATAACAAAACTGAATGACACTGAACTCTTAGATGCTAACACATTTATTTAAAACGATACAGTTGGGGGCTCTCTCCCGGTTTTTTCTCCAGCGTGCGTTTCGTGCGTGCGCTGAGTTGATCCCTAGCAAGATCAGAGAGAGCGAAACAGAGAAAATACCAAGCCAACTCAATTAACATGGTTCTCTAACATTATAACTTTTTTAAGGTTGACCCCCTATATGAAATATGTTATACAGGATAGCAAGCTAGCATATATGAAATAACAATGGGAACATACAAAAATATTACTCAAGCTGACCAACAAAAAATAATTGAAACATGATATTTCAGTATCCATTCCATTCACTAACAATGGAAAACCTTTGACATTGAGACATTATGAAAATATCTTTATAGTCTTACGATTGTGTCGAACAAATATTTATACTTCCAAATTAAGAAAATTCTCCCTCCCTCCTTTCCTCCCTAAGATACTTCTAAAATAAGACATTAGCTAGAGCCAAATCCAATGTCATCTGCTAGGACTCACACACATAACAATCGACTGCCAATCACAAACACAAGAACTAAGAATCAAGATGTGTACGCGAACTATCCCTGAATAGAGAGGTGTAAAAAGCAAAGCCAAGTTGGGTTCAGTTACTTGCATCCATGGACAACCTTTGACTTCTAGTTTTGCCACGGCTTCTTCACAAATGGAGGATCAACATGTTCAGAATTTATAGTTAACTGTAAGAAAGGCCTTGTTCACAACATGATTACTTTGACTCTCTCCACAAAAATCAATGTTTTGTCACTTGTCCACATGAATTCAGCTGCACAAATAAAGGCGGGAGTTAGGAGAAAATGTTATTTAGCCGAGCCAAAAAGTTATTTAGTGCCGAAGCGATATCATAGAGGTTTTTATCATAATTCCTATAAAATTCTGCTTGGAATTTGGACATATAGCAAAATTTGAAACTGAAGCAAAATTCAAAGTTTAATCTTGTAAGACATGTTCCAGACCGGATAATGTGGCATAAGAATATTAGGCTGTACCCAGCCTAGAGTGGTGGGACCCTTTTCTTCTACATAAGTGTACATATTGTATGTAAGCATCCAGCACTGCACAAATACAAAAAACATTACAACTGAAAATATGTGCAGATGGCAATGAATAGCCTACTTTGAACTTATTTTGCGTTCAAGTACAATGAATAGAGGCTAATTGGTTAAGACGACGCAAACTAAAAATGGGATTTTCTTCATTATGAGATGATCAAAATATAGGAGAAAAGAGAACGGCCGACTAAAGCTCATCGAATGGCAAATATGAATTGAACTCAACCTGAATATGATACTGTAGAAAATTTGTAACAGATTGCAGTTGATTTATGCAAATGTAAGTTCAGATATACAATTCAGTGAAGCTATAGTATAATGACTATTCAAAGCATCTTACAACATATGGAATTCCTGAAACTATTTATATTCCTGGTGTTCCTTCTGTACTACTGAAAAGCTTAGTTGTGTGCAAAAATAAATTGCATGCAGTAATCGACATGATTACTTATATCAGCAGAAAATAAGATTAAGAAGAGAAATTAGTAGACTTAGATGGATAACATACCTGAGCGGGAGACGAGGTCGACCGCGCCATGGTGCAGGAAGAATGTGAAGCGGTTGGTCAGGTTGAACATCTCCGTGAGCTACCTCCAGCCTGGCGCCACTGCACGCCGGTACGCCGATGTATTGGACGTGATCCCATCTCCAGCGGCCCTTTACTCCTCCACCTACACTGTCACCATGTGCCTCTCCGCCGCGCCTGCTCCTCTACTGACATGTGCGGATGTGCCCCTCACCATTATCCAACTTCTATAGCAGCCTCCATCGCGATTCTCTACCTGGATCCAAAGAAGAGAACGATCGACCTCTTATTCGCGCGGGATGCCGCGACCAGCGCGGCGTCGGTCGAGACTGTGGGGCGGCAACATCGCAACACGGAGGCTGCGGCGCGAGAAGAAGAAGATGAGGAAAGCTGTCGTCAGCTAGGCATTGGTGGCGATAGCGAAGTGGCGGCATCGCTTGGAGGAGATGCAGGGGAAGCCATGGTTTGGAGGTGCCAGGGAGCAATGTCGCTGATTGCGCCAGGAGTGACTCTCCAAGAGGAGGCTGTGTTGGGAAGATCATGGGGAACGTCGGGAGGATCGTGGGAGGGGTGCGTGGGTGGGTACCTGGGTGGAACCAAAACAAAACGTAAGTGGGAGAGGGCATCGCTACGGGAAAAAAATCAGAGGTCGGAAGGGATGTATGGATAGGGATAGTAGGAGGTCGAACCATCACGACGTTCGATTCTCCTTTAATAGTAGAGATACCCAAGGCCAAGGGGCACCTCGCTCTATGTATCCGTCCTTTTTATTTATTTCATTCAAACTCCCAAACTGAAAATCCAACGGGCATTCAACCAAAATAATGCTAAACTTCAAAGTTCAGCACATACTACTATACATTCCACTAGAAGTACGCTCAAACATTGACACTTGAATAAACATTAAACTAAAACGTAGTTCATCGGCACTCGCATTCAACAAAAATGAGAAAAAAGATTACCCACAGTTCAAATGGAGGGCGAAGTGGGAAAGATGGCCGCCGCCATTAGAGGGGGGGGGTCGAAGAATACCTAATATTGTAGTAGTCGGAGGCGGGGTATCATCCACACTACACCACAACACTGATGTAAGGACACAAAAACTGCCGGGAGAAGGCTCTTTAAAGGGCAGATAAACTGCCGGGACTGTGGTTCTCCCGGCAGATAGAACTGCCACGAGAACGGCTGCCGGGGATTACTTGTCCCAGCAGATAAACTTCTCCCGGCGGTTTTTCTGCCCTGGCCCATGCATTTGCCGGCAGTCAATTTTCTCCCCGCAGATTGGTCAGGGCAAGTGAAACTACAATTACCGGCAGTCCAACTGCCTGCACAAGCACATTTACCCGGCAGATATTACGCCAGCAAATTGATTTGGCTAGAAAAAAAATCTAGGCATCCGTATTATGTAATATCCATCCATTATATGTCTAGGCAATCTGGACATATCACACAATTTATACATGCATTCAATCAAAGTAACACGCAGGCTTCATCAAAATCTTAAACTTCATTCAATAAACAAAACGACCATATATAACGAGGTTGTGCCACAAAAGGAGTACATATATGTTTGCCACAACCAAAATAAAGTAGTGCCACAAGAGATGTACATATGTTTCTAGATGTGTGCCACACAACCAAAATGAGCAGAACAAGTCTTTGGGTTCACAAACAATACATATGACATATCACTCCAACTTAATTGTAGGTCTTCCAAATCTCCAGCAGCTTGAAGATCCCCCAAACCTTAGTGAACTTGTGTACCTTTGGGAAACCTGCAAAAAATCAGAAGATGTTACATACAAAAGATGCACTCAGAACTTAAGGAAGAAGTTACAACAATCACATGCGACAGATGCATATGTTCTGAAATATAGAGCAACCAGTAACATCTCTAGAGTAATCTCTACTATAGTAGAGAACAAGTCCATTTTTTATCATCTTAACATGTAACAAGCTTATCTTACTTCTCATCAAAATATAGTGTGCAAAGTCTGTACAAATATTAACAGGAAGATGTTACAACAATCACATACAACAACCGCATGGCCACATACAACAGCTGAATATGTTCTGAAGCATAGAGCAACTAGTAACATCTCTACTTTAGTAGAGAACATGTCCTTTTCTTATCATATTGACAGTAGCAAATTTATATTACCTCTCATCCAAATATAGTGTGCAAAGTCTGTACAAATATTAACAGTAGAAGGAAGTTACATTACCTTGTCAGAGTTATTCGTAAACGAGATGGCTGTAAGGTTGGTGTTATTATCGCCAAAGCATTATAATCCACCTCCATCTGCAAAAATAAAACAATGGCAAGTAGCTTGAATTATATTCCTTGGTAGAATATACCAATAAGTACATATTATTTCATGCTTGTGTAGCTATGACTATTTTTTAAGTGGTTGTTGTAGTGTTCTCTTTTATCAGGTTTAGTAGAAGTTCATTTAGAGTGTAATAGAAGAAATGAATAGCTTTAATTCAAAACCATTGAGTAATAATATACACTAACAATATAAGGTGTACTACTCCAA
Source organism: Triticum aestivum (assembly GCF_018294505.1). Lineage (NCBI taxonomy): Eukaryota > Viridiplantae > Streptophyta > Magnoliopsida > Poales > Poaceae > Triticum > Triticum aestivum. Next base: position 28,782,473 of record NC_057808.1, read on the forward strand.
GCAGGATACAGTTTAACTACAATGTCAACACTGAGAGGCTTTTGATAGTTATGTTTAAATTTTAGGGACAAGATTGTTTGTTACAATTTCTAGGCAGAACCACCATAAGCCCTAGAGCTCCAGCCCTTTCCCAAAGCTTCTATCACTCCATGATTCTATCCTTCAGCGAAGAAATGTGAGTGCTAATTAAGCAGCAATGATGGGGAAAAAATCGGAATTTTAGTGCTGATTTCTAACACTACCTGCATGTAACAAGTACTGCCACACAACCCAGGTGCCAAAGTCAGAGCAACAAAGGTCAGTGGGGAAAACCAAGAGCATGCAGTTTACTGAAACAGTAAGGAGTTTTAACCCACACTGGAACAAATATAAATGAAATCCTAATAGAGTCAAAAAAAATCCTACACCCGAAGAATTAACAAATTCCAGCGCAATTTATCATCAATTCATCAAACCAATCCACTGTCACTGCTTGCATAGCCATTGTATCCAAACAGGCCCTACATTCAGTGCTACCACTTCTGTATGGTTCCGAGCTTAAAAATAAGTTCTAGCTGGAGGAATGTATATAGAATAGAATCACTGAACTAATAGTGTTCTTTTCATATGCAAAATTACAAGGAGTAATTACTGGAGTTTTCATCAACTCATAACTTTGATAATCAACCAATAGAAAAATTAAGGCATGGGAAATCAGAAAACATAATCAAAATAGCTGATGAAAAATTCCAATCCTCAAGATTTTGTTAGGAGAAGAACTTTGCATAAGTTTCAAGATTCTAAACTGTTCATATTTGGGCGGTGATCTTGCTCGCAATCTTTATCTTTTACAGATGGATCAGAAATGAAAGCGAACGTCAGTAACATGCCATTGTTTTTTTTAACGAAACATGGCCTACATTCTAAGAATCTTCCATATGACCTAGTATACCCGAGCCTTTTCTTGTTTTGTTTTATAAACTGCCTCTTAGACCTGAAATAGGAGCTATCTCTTACACCTGAAATAGGACCATATACTTTTTCTATTATAGCTGATACAGACAAACTCAACTATATGGCTTCACAAGTAGGAGCAACAAACCTTCACAAAATGTACGCATAACCGAACTAATGCTCAAGGTATAAACCATGTGTGCTGCGGTGTATATTGCCCCGATGGCAAACAAACCGGTAGTTTGTATGCCTTGGAGTACATGTCCCGGCAGTAACAAATGTCCCGGCAGATAATTTGCCCTCATTCAGCAACTTCTCCCGGCAGTTAACTGCCCCCGATTAAGTGTTGTGGTAGTGCCAGGGAAGCTTTTGGTGGGGACTCCCGAAGTTTTCTTCTTCTGTGGCGCACCGACGAGCTTCGTCTTTCGGCTATGTGAGGATGGGCGGTAGAGTGAGTCCCTGTCGGTGTCAAAACCGGCGGATCTCGGGTAGGGGGTCCCGAACTGTGCGTCTAAGGCGGATGGTAACAGGAGGCAGGGGACACGATGTTTACCCAGGTTCGGTCCCTCTCGATGGAGGTAATACCCTACTTCCTGCTTGATTGATCTTGATGATATGATTATTACAAGAGTTGATCTACCACGAGATCATAGAGGCTAAACCCTAGAAGCTAGCCTATGGTATGATTGTTGTTCTCGTCCTACGGACTAAGCCCTCCGGTTTATATAGACACCGGAGGGGGCTAGGGTTACACAGAGTCGGTTACAAGGGAGGAGATCTACATATCCGTATCGCCAAGCTTGTCTTCCATGCCAAGGAGAGTCCCATCCGGACACGGGACGAAGTCTTCAATCTTGTATCTTCATAGTCCAACAGTCCGGCTAAAGTATACAGTCCGGCTATCCGAGGACCCCCTAATTCAGGACTCCCTCAGTAGCCCCTGAACCAGGCTTCAATGACGATGAGTCCGGCGCGCTGATTGTCTTCGGCATTGCAAGGCGGGTTCCTCCTCCAAATATCCCATAAAAGAATTTGAACACAAGGATAGTGTCCGGTTCTACAAAACAAATTCCACATACCACCGTAGAGAGAATAATATTTCCACAAATCTAATTTGCTGACAGCTTTTCATAATGTGACATCACACCACGGCCTGGTCATTATTCGAACCGTTTCTCCCAGCCTGCCACTGCACGTCTTGCGAGGCGGCTTTATTGGCACGTCTTGTCGAAGCAGAGATCGTGTTCCCCTTATCACGGGATTCTCATCAATACGGGTATGGGTAACCCAATCGTGCCTGTTGGTATGACTCCTCGATTTTAGGCAAGTTCCAAACGGCCAGGCGGAGGACGCCTGATATTCACCCTCTTTATAAAGGGGCCAAGGCATGTCCTTTCCTTCTCGCACTCAATCGAATCCTCCCCCACCTCGAGTTCCAACACCCAAGGCTCAGGCTAGGCGCTTCGGACCTTCAGTCATGTCCGGATCCAACCTTCAAGGTCGGTGGATGCCCTCCTCTGTCACAGAGGAGGACATCAAGAAGCTAAGAGAAGCCAGGTATCTGACCGCCGAAATCTCGCACAGGCTGCCTGCTCGAGGGCAGGTCATCCCCACTCCCGAACCCAACGAGAGTGTCGTATTTATTTCCCACTTCCTCCGAGGACTAGGCTTTAGTCTTGATCCCTTTGTCAGAGGGCTTATGTTCTACTACGGGCTCGATTTCCATGATCTGGCTCCGGATTCCATCCTTCACATCTCGTCGTTCATCGTCGTGTGTGAAGCCTTCCTCCGCATCACCCCACACTTCGGCTTATGGCTCAAGACCTTCAATGTGAAGCCGGAGATTGTTGAGGGGCGACACGCAGAGTGCGGAGGTACCATAATAAACAAAGGCGCCGATGCTCCATGGCCAAAGGGTTCCTTCCCGGAGACATCCAAGTTATGGCAGCGGGAGTGGTTTTACATCACCGCTCCCCGAAGCGCTAAGTGGGTAGCTGCCCCCGCCTTCCGTCCGGGCCACCCGCCACAATTGGCGTCATGGGTCAACAAAGGGCTGGACTGGGGGCCAGCTAATGATGTGCCGACGTTGCAGAGCCACATTCGAGATCTCTTCAAGGGAGATGTCAGCCTTGTCAAGGTAATGCAAGTCATGCTAGTTCATCGGGTCCTGCCATGCCAACGTCGACCTCTCCGTATGTGGGAGTTCAACCCGGAAGGACCACAAACTATTCAGCAATTCTTCGGCGCGACGCTCGAAGAGATGTATGGATTGTTCTTCGGATCACGAATAAAGTGTCCGGACACCACCGAGGATGCGGGTCTGAACTGCAATCGTCCAGACACCCAAGTAAGTAATTCTGCGGCCGAACACGTTGTCTTTTAATTTTCCATAACATCATTCTGAAAAGTCACCTTTTGACCAGGACTGGATAAAAAAGGCGAAGATGATCAGGTGTTCGGCCCCCCTTCCCGAAGGCTCACCGGATCCTGTACTGGCCAGGATGCTTGAGCTTGCGCCTTATCAAGCGCCATCAGGGGAAGATAAAGGGAGGAACAAAGAAGTCGAAAGCGAGCCTCACTCATTATTCATCCAAACCGGGGGAATTAGTGCCTCCGCGAAGGAGGATAACCGGGGAGAAGAATCTAAAATTCCCTCTCCCCAAGGAAGGAAGAGGGCCGCCTCTGAAGACTTGGAAACAATGGTTTTTCAAACGAGGGAAGAAACCTTTGTCGGGGGGCCCTACCCCGGAGGGCATCCTTACCGCATAGTACCTGCAAGGGGACCAACCCTCCACCGAGCTGTAAGTAAACAAAAGTACTTTATAGTAAATATACCCTGCTTCATTTCTGAGAACAATAACCGAGACATATGTCTTGTAGTTCGGATCGTAGCCCTTCTCGACAGAGTTCGTCTTCGGGGGATCTTCTTCCGGAGATGATGGAGAGCGAAACGCCTGCCCGTGCCTCCCTGCCTCGTGAAGCGGATGACCCTGAGGTGTCATCATGGAGGATTTCTCCTGATCCGCCAAGGCCAGAGGGTAACCCTTTCGGCCACCCGAAGTCCGGAGTATTCAGCTCCTAAGGAGAGCAACAAAAAGAGTCTGGAACTGTCCGGTGCGCGACCAGACTCACTGCGGAATCTTCTGGAGCAAGCGGCTATCTCAGAAGCGCATCGTACGTTAATGGTTTCGGTAGTTGAGAAGATTTCATCCGCCGAAAGCGGGTTGCATGAAACTTTTATGAGCCTGCTGAGAGGCTTTGAGGTACGCAAAGTAATATGTGTATTTTTGACGGTACCGCACACGCCAGGTGTGCCCTATGTAGATAGTAGCCCCTAAGACTCTGGTTGCTGTCGAAAAAGGCGGCAAACAGAGGATCGTAGTCCCGGGTAATAATCATGTCGCCTTCATGTGCAGGTGGCCGAAGGTCCGGTGGCTAGCCGGGCTGGTGAGTTTGCCGAACTGAAGCGGCAACTTGATGCGGCAGATGCCGACATCGTGCTTGTAAACAGGTGGCTTGACGAGGCACATGGTATGTATTCTCCGGTGGTCAACATATATTAAGAGGAGCATAATGCTAGTATCTATAATATGCTGTGACTGTAGATGGAGCTGCCGCCGTGGAGACCCTTCGGGCGGAACTTACCCGAGCCAAGGAACAAGCTAGGAGGAGTGATGCGGCCGCCCTAAAGGCGGTCGAAAAGTTAAGAGCCGAACAGGCTACGCATTGCGAGAGCAAAGAGAAAATAGCCAAGATGGCTGTTCAGTTGAAAGATGCCGCCGACCGTTATGAGCTTCTCGAAAGGGAAAGTCAAACAAAGACGGCGGACCTGGAGAAAGCCATGGTAGCAGCTAAGGAAACCCGCTCTAAAATCCGAGCGGCGAAGGAGGAGCTACGTCAAGCCGGAAATATCACGGCCGGGAAGCCCTTTTTGTTGCAGACGAAGTTCGGGGATCCTAAGTATGCCCTTCTGGATCAATTATGGAGTTCTGCGGACGCGTACCTGGATTTGGCAGCAAGTGCTGCTGATGCGACCAAGTTTTTCAAAGATCAAAAAGATCACGAAGTGGAAAAGTTGTTCTGGTCGCAGTTCAATGCTCCGGCGCGTCCGCTGCTGTTAAATGAGCAAATGGCCGAGTGGGCCGAGCTCCATAGGTTGTCCGGGCTTGCCATGAGGTCTGTCGTGGATCGTCTCTGGCCGGAAGGACCAAGGCCGAATAGTTATTTTGGTCTTGTGCAACGATTCCTTGGTGCTGTGCCGCATATCGACGCTGTAAAGAGGTCGGCGTGCATAGAGGGTGCGCGGATGGCTCTTGCCCGTGTCAAGACATACTGGGCGGAGATAGAGGCCACCGCGATTGCAACCCAGAATCCGGCCGTAGGCCAGGTTTCAGCCAAGCACTACTTTGAAGAAGTCCTGGAAGGAGCTCGTTTAATAGAGGCTCAGTGCTCGAAGAGTGTCATGTTCGAGTGACATGTATCTCGATTGTAATAACAATGCTATTTGAATTATAAAGGCTATGTTTATACTTTTGCCTGAAAGTATTAGGATGCCTCCTTTGCGGCCGTTTATGTATATATGTATATAACCTGAAAGTTTGCAGTCGTCGGCTTCAGCCCCCACGCATATAATGCGGGGGTGTTCGCAAAAGCGCGTGTTCACACTTGATCCAACGTCTTGGTCCATTAAGGAGGTGGTAGCTCGGCGAACGAGGCAATCGGACTATATTGCTTTAACACTTTCACTTAACCATAGGAGTTTGACAGTGGGGCTACTATATAGCCCCTGGTACTTCCGCGCTCGTCCGAGTACGGGGCGCGTACGTACATGACCGGAAAAACCGGCCCTTCGTTAATGTGGAGGAATCCCGAAGATTTCGCTAAGTCATCGAGTGGTTGACACGTCTCGCGCTTTATCATGACAGTCAGTTTTCGGCTCTCTCTACTGAGGTGCTCATCCGGATGAAACAGGGCACAATCGCAGTAGTTCTCCCGCTGCCACCTTAGCCGATAGAGCGGAACATAAGGTAGCAAAACACGGGAGCCGGGCAAACCCAACATTTGACCAAAGACATGATTCGGAGCTGATGCATATAAGGCCAAACTCGCGACGCCGAACACTCCCTAAGGTATTCGGTCTTTACAACATATACCGGGCTGAGTAACGCCCTTGATAATGAACCCTGAGTGTCCAGGTACGTGCATTATTCTGACGTGGCGAAATGCCAATAACGTCAGCATCCCTCGCGGTTATACTGAGTATCCGGAGGATGTGAAGCAACAAGAGATAGTAAAAAAGGTTTACATAGGGTCTTAATCTAAAAATAAACCTTTGAGCGGGGCCCTGATGCACGTCTGCGCCTGTGTCTCCGTTGTGCCGTATCCTGGAAGGGTGTAGCACGATTATCATCTGTAAAAGAGAAGAACTTAGGTGAAAGTTGTCATGCGAAAAATTGGTTATTCTCAATAAACCATTAAAATTCAAGATAAGTAAGGTCGAGCCGAACTGTAGTCCTTTTTACATGCGGGAAGCCCCTGGTATCGCCTATGTGAAAGATCGTGGATGTCGCCTAGAGGGAGGGGGTGAATAGGCGTTTTAAAATAATTACGGTTTAGGCTTGAACAAATGCGGAATAAACCTAGCGATTAATTTGACAAGCACAAAACCTACAACAACTAGGCTCACCTATGTGCACCAACAACTTATGCTAAGCAAGAAAAACAACTAAGTGATAGCAAGATATATGACAAGAAACAATATGGCTATCACAAAGTAAAGTGCATAAGTAAAGGGTTCGGGTAAGAGATAACCGAGGCACGCAGAGACGACGATGTATCCCGAAGTTCACACCCTTGCAGATGCTAATCTCCGTTTGGAGCGGTGTGGAGGCACAATGCTCCCCAAGAAGCCACTAGGGCCACCGTAATCTCCTCACGCCCTCGCACAATGCAAGATGCCGTGATTCCACTAAGGGACCCTTGAGGGCGGTCACCGAACCCGTACAAATGGCAACCCTTGGGGGCGGTCACCGAACCCGTACACTTTGGCAACCCTTGGGAGCGGTCACCGGTACCCGTCAAATTGCTTGGGGCGAACTCCACAACCTAATTGGAGACCCCGACGCTTGCCCGAAGCTTTACACCACAATGATTGAGCTCCGAACACCACCAACCATCTAGGGCACCCAAGCACCCAAGAGGAACAAGCTCAAGGGCACCAAGCACCCAAGAGTAATAAGCTTCTCAACTTGTAACTTCCACGTATCACCGTGGAGAACTCAAACCGATGCACCAAATGCAATGGCAAGGGCACACGGAGTGCCCAAGTCCTTCTCTCTCAAATCCCACCGAAGCAACTAATGCTAGGGAAGAAAATGAGAGGAAGAACAAGAAGGAGAACACCAAGAACTCCAAGATCTAGATCCAAGGGGTTCCCTCACATAGAGGAGAAAGTGATTGGTGGAAATGTGGATCTAGATCTCCTCTCTCTTTTCCCTCAAAAACTAGCAAGAATCCATGGAGGGATTGAGAGTTAGCAAGCTCGAAGAAGGTCAACAATGGGGGAAGAACACGAGCTCAAGAGATAAGGTTCATTGGGGAAGAAGACCTCCTTATATAGTGGGGGGAACAATCCAACCGTTACCCCCACTTCAGCCCGGCAGAGAGCGGTACTACCGCTTGCCCCTACAAGCGGTACTACCGCTCCCCCTCGCGGTACTGCCGTTGGGCCCAGAGCAGTACTACCGCGGTGGCAGGGCGGTACTACCGCAAACGAGCGGTACTACGGCCCCCACTGCTGCGGCTAGTACCGTAAAACCCGACACGAAAAAGACCCCTCGAATCGAGGCGGTACTAGTACGAGACCACAGCGGTACTACGGCTGGGGGCTACCAGCGGTACTACCGCTCTGGAGCGGTACTACCGCTTGTAGCACCCAAGCGGTACTACTGCTCCGGCCCGCGGTACTACCGCTGGGACCAAAACTGCCATAACTTCTGCATATGAGCTCCGAATTGAGCAAACTCAAGCTTATTGGATAGAGGAAGATGAGTAGCATCAAAACAGCGATTGGTTATAGTAAGAAGAGGCAGGGGAGGTATGCCAACAAATAGAGGAGTGAAACCTCCAACCGAGAAGAACCGGCATAACCTCCAACATCGAAAACATCATAGAAGATGCGAGTGAACTCCGTTTTCGATGAACTCGAGCTTATCATCAAGATGACCATAAGCTCCAAAACTCACAAAGAAAAGAACCAAACAAGAACCAATAAAGATGATGCAAGGATGCAATGGTTTGAGCTCTCTACGAATGATACGATCAAGCTACTCATCGAGAGCCCCCCTTGATAGTACGGCAATCGATCCTATAACCCGGTCTCCCAACTACCATCATGAGACCGATAAAATAGAAAACCTATCAAGGGCAAACCTTTGCCTTGCACATGGTCCACTTGAGCTAGATGATGACGATCTTGACTCCCTCAAGTTGGACCACCTTTCTTGGTTGTGTTGGCCCGATGAAGACTAGTTGATTGCTCCCCCATACTCCACTATGGGTGAGCCACTCTTTCGCACATCTTCACAAGTCCATTGTCACCACAATGGACGGCAAGCTTCAAGCATTTGATCTCTTCATGATGCTTCACTTGAACTTGCACACCGCAACATCTTCACAAGTCCATTGTCACCACAATGGACGGCAAGCTTGAAGCATTTGATCTCTTCATGATGCTTCACTTGAACTTGCACACCGCAACCTAACCCCACAAAGAACTCTCACGAAGATCATGGGTTAATACACAAAGCGTAATTGACAATGCTTACCACACCATGGGATCGCTTGATCCCTCTCGGTACATCTTCTATGCTTTGTGAGTTGATCAAGTTGATTCACTCTTGACTTAGTCTTGATCAACCTTGAATCTTTTCAACTCTCTTCATTTGGATGATGTCTTGAAGATATACATGAATGATCACACAATCTTCTTCTCCAAGACATGCTTGCAATAAGCTCAACTCTCACATGACCAATCTTTGGATAATTCCTTAATAACACATTGGTCACCACATAAACTCCTTGAAACCAACACATGGACTTCAAGAAATGCCTATGGACAGATCCTTCAAATATAACTCAAGGCAACCATTAGTCCATAGAGATTGTCATCAATTACCAAAACTAAACATGGGGGCACCGCATGTTCTTTCACTATGGGGGTATATCCATCAAACCAATCTCAGGTTTATCTAAGCTGTTACAGCTAGTGATGCGCCGGACTCGTCTAGCCGTGTCCGCGGTCTTGACGACCGATCATTTATTCTGGTTGGAGAGGCCGTTTAGTGTTCGGCTGCTAAAGCCGCCATACGTTCTTCCGCGCGTAAGGAACGCTCAACATTTCCGCTAACTGTGATGATGCCACGTGGACCGGGCATCTTAAGCTTAAGAAAAGCGTAATGCGGTACTGCATTAAAATGAGCGAAAGCTGTTCGTCCGAGTAGTGCTTGATAGCCGCTTCGGAATGGAGCGATGTCGAAGGTTAACTTTTCACTTCGGAAGTTGTCAGGAGAACCGAACACAACCTATAGTACTAGAGAGCCCATACCACGGGCCTCTGGGCCTGGTATTACTCCTTTAAAGGTAGTATTGCTTTGGCTGATTCTTGTCGGGTCTATCCCCATTTTGCGGACTGTGTCCTGATATATCAGATTAAGACTACTGCCGCCGTCCATGAGGACTTGGGTGAGATGGTATCCGTCGATAATTGGGTCTATCACCAAGGCAGCCAATCCTCCGTGTCGGATACTTGTCAGGTGATCCCTGCGATCAAAAGTGATTGGGCAGGCTGACCAGGGGTTGAACTTAGGGGTGACGGGCTCTACGACGCGCATGTCTCGGAGTGCATGTTTTCTTCTTCTTTTTGTTACGTGAATCATGTTCACTGTTTTGACCTCTGGTGGGAATTTTTTCTGTCCCCAAGTGCTTTGCTGGCGAGGCTCATCCTCGTCTTCACTTGGTGTTTCCCTCCCCTTGTGTTCGGCGTTTAAGTTGCCGGCCTGCTTGAAGACCCATCACTCTCTGTGGGTGTGATTTGCAGGTTTATCGGAGGTGCCATGAATCTGACATAATTTGTCTAGAATCTTGTTTAGGCTGGACGGTCCATCTTTGTTGCCTTTGAAAGGCTTTTTCCGCTGACCGGGTCGAGAGCCCTAAATCCGGCGTTTACCGCCGTGTTGTCTGGGCTGTCTTCGTTATTTCGACGCTTGTACTGCGTCGTGGTTTTCCATTGCCATCCCTGACTTCAGATGTGCCTGGGTCGCTGGTGCTACTACGTGCCAGCCAGCTATCTTCGCCCGCGCAAAAGCGGGTCATGAGGCTTGTTAGGGCTGCCATTGTTCTTGGCTTTTCTTGGCCGAGGTGTCTGGCGAGCCATCCGTCTCGGACGCTGTGTTTGAAAGCTGCTAAGGCTTCGGCGTCCGGGCAGTCGACGATTTGATTCTTCTTAGTGAGAAATCTGTTCCAAAGCTTTCGGGCTGACTCTCCGGGCTGTTGAATTATATGACTTAAATCGTCTGCGTCCGGAGGTCGGACATAGGTCCCTTGAAAGTTAGCCCTAAAAGCATCCTCAAGCTCCTCCCAACTTCCAATTGAATTTTCGGGGAGGCTCTTCAGCCAGTGCCGAGCTGGTCCTTTCAATTTGAGGGGCAAGTATTTGATGGCGTGGAGATCGTCTCCGCGAACCATATAGATATGGAGGATGAAGTCCTCAATCCAGACCTCAGGGTCTGTCGTTCCGTCGTATGCCTCTATGTTCACGGGTTTGAATCCCTCTGGAAATTCGTGATCCAGCACCTCATCGGTGAAGCATAGAGGGTGCGCGGCACCCCTATATTTGGATGTGTCATGGCGTTCTGGCTGTTGTAGTGTTCGGTTTTGATTCTGCGCTGGAGCGCGCTTCCTAGATCCATAGATGGATCTGGTCATGCCGGCTTTTTGATGCAAGTCCTCACGTGAATCGTGTGCTGACTTATGTGCGGCCTCGTTAGCCGCCCTATCGCGGCCACGAGGTGGTTGATCCGACCGGTCAACCGTTTTATTTTTCGGCTGTGTGGGCTCTAAGGCCTCATCATCGAATTCAGGCAACAGCTTGCGCTTTGGATAGCTCTTTGTGTGGCGACTGCCACCATACTTTTCTTCAGTGTCCAGCACTTTGTTCCATCTACTGATGAGTGTATTTTGCGCGGCCTTAAGCCTTTGTTTCTGCTTCTTAAGACTCCTCGCGGTGGCAATAAGCCTTCTGTGGAGGTTCTCTTGTTCCAAGTTCCTTTCCGGGATGATATGTATATCGTCATCCGGACTATTCTCCTCTCCAGAGACAGGTTGATGATTTCTACCCTCGGCGTCGCCGTGATCGGACAGTGGCTCCGTACTATGTTCGCCGTTCGCTGGCTCGTCCTGCTCTGTTGCTTTGGAGTCGATCGGGGTCTCATTCTTTCTTGCGCTGTTATCGCTGTTTTTGCCGAGGCGGGATTTGGAGCGGCGTCTGCGTCGTCGCTTTGGTTGCTTCTCGAGGGGGTTATCCTTCGCTGCATCCTCCCGTTCCTCATCATTGTCTTCTTTGGGTGTATCCACCATGTATATATCATGTTATGAAGTGGCTGTCCAGCGCCCTGTGGGTGATGGTTCCTGTTCGTCTCCTGCATCGTCGTCCATACCGTCGATGTCTTCGGAGCCGAAATCGAGCATGTCGGTTATATCGTCGACAGTGGCTATTAAGTGGGTGGTGGGTGGGGAGCGAATTTCTTCGTCGTCCGCATCCCATTCTAGCCGGACATAGTTCGGCCAAGGGTCTCCTAACAGGGAGAGAGACCTCAACGAGTTTAGCACGTCGCCAAAGGGCGAGTGCTGAAAGATATCCGCGGAGGTAAACTCCATGATCGGTGGCCAATCGGATTCGATAGGCACGGACGCAGGCGGCTCGGAGCCCATGGCCGGGGACGAATCCAACGGTTCGGCAACATGGGTCTCGTAGGAGGTGAAGTCAGTATTCGACTCTATCGCCACTGAGTGTGCGGCCTCCGTGGCGGGGTCCATCCACCCGTCCTCAGATGGCGCAATTTGTTCCGGATTGAGGGCCGGAGTAGTTGCAGGTGTGATCTCCCGAACACTGTCCGACGACAGAGCTAAGTCATGCTTGTCGTGCTTGTGCGGCGCACCTGACATGGGCTCGAATCCGTCGAAGATCAAGTCTCCGCGGATGTCGGCAGTATAGTTCAAGTTTCCAAACCTGACCTGATGGCCAGGGGAGTTGGCCCGCAGTACGAAGCCGCCGGATACGAAGATCTGTCCGGGGAGGAAAACCTCACCCTGGATCGCATCCTTGCCGATGATCGAAGGAGCCATCTAGCCTTATGGTGACGGCACAGTGGAACTCTTAATGAAAGCACCAATGTCGGTGTCAAAACCGGCGGATCTCGGGTAGGGGGTCCCGAACTGTGCGTCTAAGGCGGATGGTAAAAGGAGGCGGGGGACACGATGTTTACCCAGGTTCGGGCCCTCTTGATGGAGCTAATACCCTACTTCCTGCTTGATTGATCTTGATGATATGAGTATTACAAGAGTTGATCTACCACGAGATCGTAGAGGCTAAACCCTAGAAGCTAGCCTATGATTATGATTGTTGTTCTCGTCCTACGGACTAAGCCCTCCGGTTTATATAGACACCGGAGGGGGCTAGGGTTACACAGAGTCGGTTACAAGGGAGGAGATCTACATATCTGTATCGCCAAGCTTGTTTTCCACGCCAAGGAGAGTCCCATCCGGACACGGGACGAAGTCTTCAATCTTGTATCTTCATAGTCCAACAGTCCGGCTATCCGAGGACCCCCTAATCCAGGACTCCCTCAGTCCCCCCTCCTTAGATGGCAAAACGCTCTCCACCTCCCCCTTTGGTGACTCGCTCATTGGTTCATTAGAGGAGGGGCGGTAGAGTGCTGACCAGTTGCCGACCGATACATCATAGGACCCCAAGACGACCCGGTCTTACGCCACAAGATGGCTCAGCCCCGTGGGATGGCTAAAAGTTCACTGGTCCCTTTAGATTACTTTAATTTTCACAATCATGCATCTAATAACAACTCTCATTTCCATGGTCTTGCACCTGAATCATGCTATACACACATTTTCCCTCATTTATCAGGATTACCGCGGGCGCCAAAGAAGTTGAGAACAACCATGCCGGGAGAGTAATGTAGCGTTGGTGTGTTGTAACACAAACAAATTTTACTGTCTCTTGGTTAATAAATAAGGTAAATCTTTTGCCTTAGTTTTGAAAAAGAAAAAAAGAAAAATAGAACTTGAAGAAGTTCATATGCGCATGAATTTCGCAGAGCTACAAGAATCTATAGTCCTCCCCGAAAAAAAATCAATAGTCCTCTCACACTCAGTAGTCAGTAGCAACAAACAAAACAAAACAGAGTAGCGAAATCTCTCCCATTTTTCTCTCACGCCGATAGGGTGAGTCCTCCCTCGAATTAGCAACAATGCTGCAGCAGCAGCAGCAATCAGAGAAGAGAAAGGGTTTCAAAAACGGAATCACCAACCGAGCGGAGCATCATCGGCGTAAAAAATCGGCCAAAATTACTGTTCTAACCTTATCAAGGAACCTTGGCACAAAATGAACTCGAAACGAAACTATTTCACAATCTGACCCTTTTAGAAACGCCACAGCCCGTGACGTTGCTGCTCCACATGAAAACGCCAAGCCAGCTCGCGTTGCTGCACCACATGAAACGCCGAGATAGCTCACGTTGCTAACCCGGCCCATCGCCAGGCCTCTCTGACGTGGTAGAGCAAGAAACGCCACAAGTAATGGCGTTTCCACTGCTTACTCCAACGCCAACGTACCTGGCGTTTGATGTTGTTTATTTTACTTCTTTTCCACTAGCCCCACAACGTGCAGCATGCGCGTACTTTTTGGTCCATTCCCAACGATAGGAGAAATTGAAAACTTTGCACTGGTAGCCTCACACATGCGCACGCTCACATCCATCCTTTGCACTGGTAGCCTCGAATGCAATATCATGTCACGAACCTTTTCAACATAGAAATACGAGTGCAGAGCATAAAACACCATGATAGATGAATAGTGTAATGGGCAGAGAAATATAATATTTTGTTAGTTTTTGTATAAAAGAGACACATTCAGGGAATGTTCAATTGTATAGTGCGAAAATTCACGGTGGCACGCAGGTGCCCGGGCACGCAAACGTCAAGACCTGCCCGGCCGCTTGATTGTCTCGCGATTCGCAAAGTAGTCAAGTCTTGCACGGGGCCACAAATAAGTTTTAAGTTCCAGTCATTAAAACTTATGACTTTTTATCTGAAACTTACGATTTTTTCGCTCGCTCTTACCAAGTTTCATAGATAAATTTTAATACATTTTTTGTTCTTGTTTATAGGCACAACACTCATGATTTTATCAATCGCTCATACGGAATACTATGTTTCAATAGTTGAAATTTAAAATTTATATTCAAAATTTATTAAAACATATTCAAAATGAATCTTATTTGATGCAAATGGAGGATGGGCGCGAACGCATGTATTAGAGCATCTACAGTCACATATGGGAAATCCGGCCCCAGTGACCGGGCACGCTTCAAATTTCACTTCTTGCATGCGGACATCTCATACTAGATTCTTATATCCATGCAGTGATGCGGGCGGCATGCGCGGCTTCCCTCGCCCGGATCTGCTGCTGGATCTCGTAGTGCCGCTCCGGCGTCAGCATGGCATAGTAGGTGATCTTGCTCTAGACCATGGTGGAGTGCCGGAGCGTGGGCAGAGCGCCGGAGCGAGAGAGGGAGGATGTGGAAGAGCTTGGTCTAGCGGCACGGAGAGGGGGAGGGGGATGGGTTAGGGTTGTGGGACGCCGCCCGGCTTAAATAGCGGATGTCGTCTTGGGCGGCGAGCCGGAGCGGCGCCACACGGCGTTTCCACCGCGCCGACGGACGCGACGGTCGTCGGACCGCCGGGTTTCCGGGCGTTTTCGTGTGGGGCCACGCTATCAAGCCGACGTGGCGGGCGTGCCCGGGCGCCCCCATACCGCCCCATATTTAGGCTGTATATGGGGGCGCCGGTCAGCCCGGGCGTTTGAGTGCCGTTTGAGGGGCTTATCGGTCCATATTTCATGACCAGACAGCGACAGGGTGACCTGCCCGGGCGTTTGAGGGGTCCGGTTGTAGATGCTCTTAAGTCTTCTATCTTTGTGTGAAAGGAGCAAAAATAGTGCATGCTGAATGTGATGGGCTGATGGAATAAAATAAATAAAATAAATCTGAAGAAGAGACAAGACAATCACTAGAAGGAGCCCCATGCATGACACATCTGAGTAAGCTTTGTACACATCAAACCTCAGACACTTCAGGTTGTAGTGAGCAGTGGAAACGCTAGCATGTGTCACCGGAATAAAATAAACAAGGTAGAGTTTCGCATCAAACGCCAGGTACATTGGCGTTGGTGTACGCAGTAGAAACGCCATTACCTGTGGCGTTTCCTGCTCTACCACGTCAGCAAGGCCTGACGGTGGGCCAGATCAGCAACGCGAGCTAGCTCGGCGTTTTCATGTGTTGCAGCAACGCGAGCTGGCTCGGCATTTTCATGTGGAGAAGCAACGCCACGGGCTATGGCGTTTTTAAAAAGGTCAGATTGTAAAATAGTTTCGTTTCAAGTCCATTTTGTGTGAGAAGCAACGCCACAGGCTATGGCGTTTTTAAAAAGATCAGATTATAAAATAGTTTCGTTTCAAGTCCATTTTGTGCGAAGATTTTTTGACAAGGTGAGAACAGTGATTTCGGCCTAAAAAATCCACTGCCTTCCTCGGATCGTCCCCCAGATTGGCAGTTTACTTTAGCGCCCCTACCTCGCTGCCACGGTGGGCCCTCTCCCTCACCAGGCTCACCTCGCCCTGTCTCTCCGTCGCCGGCCTCTCTTCCACCAGCCGCGCCGCCCCGCCCCCGCCGTGCTCATCTCCCCCCTTCACATACGCGGCGACGTGGCAGCTGGCCGCCCTCTCCTACCGACGGCGTATGTGGCGGTGGGGCACCCACATCCACGCGGACGGCCTCTCTCTCCCTCACCAACCCGCGGGCGAAGTATCTCCGGCTCCCCTCCGCCCCAAAGTTAGGTGGTTTTCGTCCCACCTGAACACCGAGTCACTGACAGAGGCGTGGTCGGGGCTGTGGAGCAGATTTGTTTGGGAGAGTGGAAGGATTGACGATGCGAATAGACAGAGGGTCGTATGGACCAGCTGCTGGAGCTTTTTCTTCTCCCCCATCTGCTAAATTCAATTTTGGAGGGTCATGTCCACCATCTGCCGGAGATGCTCCAAGGTACTATGTTATTTTCTGCTGCTCGTGCTATTTTTAATCTCCTTTTGCTGTCATCTGTTGTCTGAAGTTGAAATCTCTAGAGACATTCAACGACACTGTAAAATAAAGAATCTGGTGAAATACTACTTACTAACCGGCCGTCTGGAATGTCTAACATAATCCCAGTCCAGAGTGCACCGTGCATATCCAATATAATTGAGTGACTTTGACGGTACCGCGTGATTGCAGGCAGGCAACTAGTCCACTGGCCGGTGAATCCCACTCTCCCAGTCTGGCCACAAAATTGTATGAAGCAGACTTGATTAAACGGGCCTCCTTTGCAATAGCATACTGCATAAAGGTATGAAGCATTTACAGGAATATTGCTTCAGTTTTAATTCAGCAACACTTTGCAGGGTCTAGGTAGTGTGAGTCTTAAACAAACTGTAGCTTATTTCCATAATACTCTTATGAAGCTTCTGTTCCATAAGATGGATCACCTATTTCCTTTTGTTTTTACTTTGGTGCCTACTTTCATTTTTGTGAACTCGACTTGGCTCATCCTGCCACGATCCTTAGCTTTCTATATTTACAAATTTTGCTGTCATATGTTGTTTGAAACTGAAATCTCTAGAGTTTCAGCACACTGTAAAAAAAGAATTTTGCTGAACACTAACCAGCCGGTTGGAATGTTTAAGCCTGCTCTGGTACAGAGTGCACCGTGCATACAGCAGAACCAAGTGGCTTCGACTGTACGGTGTGGTTGCAGGCAGGCAACTAGTCTAGTGGCTGCCTAGCTCCCATCACAGTCTGGCCACAAATTGGTATGAAGCAGACTTGTTTGAACGGGTCTCCTTGAACCCCTGATGGACTGGGACTTTGACCGTAGACTCCGTGGGGCTAGTAGTATGGCCAACCATCTCTAGTAGTACGGTCAAACATCTCTGGTAGTATGGCTCGGGCACATAGGTAAAAACTAGTAACACATGGATAACAAGCTTCCACGCACCCCTGTCCAAAGCCAAGAGCAGAATATGAAGATTTTACTTGCATCCTCACCATAACTATTGCATTTTCAGACCTTTCTTCCCTATAGCTGACTGCAAATGCCAGCTGCCAGTCAATGTTGTCCCCTATGCACGTTTGAATTAACTCTGTTTCTGCACACTAGAAGGTTGCCTACGAATAATACCGGTCGAAATTGTCGAGTAGAAAATGGATTCGACCCTGCTTATATCACAAACAAACATGACTGTAGGCAAATATATATTACTTCCAATCATGTCTAGACTTCACTAATCATTGCTTTAACATAATTTGTTTTGATATGGCAGTCCACATGCTTGTATGCATAGGGTATTCACCGGTAGATGGAACGTGGGTGTAATCCTTTATACTACCTCTGTACCAAAATATAAGATGTTTTTGCAGTTCAATTTGAACTACAAAAACGTCTTATATTTTGATACGAAGGGAGTAGATTTTTATGCTCACACCTCATACAACTATGTTTTTTTTTACTAAGGATCAGTGATGAGAAAGGTGGTTATGCCTGAAAGTTCATACAAGGAGCATAGTAAACCCCCTGTTACTACTTTCTCTCTGTAGATTTATTGTCAGCCTGGTTCTTCTGATGTGTGTGGCTAGCAGGACTTTTCTTCCAGGAATCTTTGAGCATAAATGCATAATTGAGTGACTTTGACAGTACCGTGTGGTTGCAGGCAGTCAACTAGTCTTGTGGCTGGTAACTCCCATCACAGTGTGGCCACAGAATTGTATGAGCAGACTTCATTGAATGGGTCTTCTTGAAACACTGAATGACTGGGACTGGGACTTTGACCATAGACTACATGGGGTTGGCTTAAAGATCTCTGGTAGTATAACTCTAGTGCATATGCTTCCCCAGATATCTAGTTCTTGTTCTTCCAAGATGTATCGCACAACCAATCTCTTGTTCACCCTCATCATCCTAAGCATCACTTCATTTTCACGAGTGGTGCATGCACTAGCACTACAAACCCAGTATGCCCATGGCAGTGGCTGCATCCCTGCTGAGAGGGCCGCCTTGCTTGCCTTCCAGAAGGGGATCACAAGTGACGGCGCTGATATCCTCGCCTCGTGGGAAGGGTATGATTGCTGTCGGTGGAGGGGCATCAGCTGCAGCAACCGAACAGGCCATGTCATCAAGCTTCACCTTCGCAATACGTTTCCAGGCCCTGACGCCTATAACTATAATGGGTGTGATGATGCCAATTCATTGTTCGGCAAGATAAGTCCCTCTCTGCTTTCCTTGAAGAATCTAGAGCACATGGATCTTAGCATGAACTGTTTGCTAGGGCCCAATAGCCACATTCCTCAGTTTTTGGGATCCATGGATAACTTGAGATACCTTAACCTCTCTGGCATTCCATTTACCGGTAGAGTTCCTTCTCAGCTTGGTAACTTGTCTAAGTTGCAACATCTTGACCTTGGCGAGGGTTATTCCGGCATGTACTCATCGGACATCACTTGGTTAACAAAGCTACCCTTGCTGCAGTATCTTAGTATGAGCACAATAAATCTCTCAAGGATAGCTGACTGGCCTCGTCCCTTGAATATGATTCCATCACTAAGAGTTATCAATCTTGCTGGATGCTCACTTGATACTGCAAGTCAATCGCTTCCCTACTTTAACCTCACAAAACTTGAGAAGCTTGATTTGTCCTCGAATAATCTAGGCCACTCAATTGCATCAAGTTGGTTTTGGAAAGTGACGAGCCTCAAATATCTCAGCCTTCGTGCGACTCAGTTATTTGGAAAATTTCCGGATGCA
The DNA here is from genome assembly GCF_018294505.1 of Triticum aestivum. NCBI lineage: Eukaryota > Viridiplantae > Streptophyta > Magnoliopsida > Poales > Poaceae > Triticum > Triticum aestivum. Next base: position 28,801,589 of record NC_057808.1, read on the forward strand.
CTAGGAAACATGACGTCACTCAAGGTACTTGATTTGGCATTCAACAATCTGAATAAGACTGAAAACCTTCAAAGTCTTCTTAAAAACCTTTGCTGCTTGGAAATCCTCGACCTCTCTAAAAATGTTATGAATGCAAATATAGTGGCGTTGATGGAGGGGTTGCCGGAATGCGCACAGGAAAAGTTGCTAGAGCTGCATTTCAGTGAAAACAATTTCATCGGGACCTTGCCAAATTTTATAGGGGAATTCAGCAGCTTGAGCATGCTTGACCTGTCCAGAAACAACCTTGTTGGACCTATACCGCCAGGGCTTTGGAATTTGACCCGTCTAACCATCCTTGATCTCAGCTGGAATCAACTCAACGGGAACGTACCAACTGAAATTTGTTCTCTGAAGAATCTGGTTTCTCTGAGACTAAGCAACAACAGACTTGGTGGTGCGATCACAGAAGGACACTTTGCAAATTTAAGAAGTTTAAAGGAAATAGACTTGTCTTCCAATAATTTGAAGATTGCACTGGATTCAGATTGGCTTTCTCCCTTTAGGCTACAGTCTGGAGATTTTGCATCTTGCCAAATAGGGCCTTTATTTCCAGCTTGGCTTCAGCAGCTGCGGGGGATCGATTCACTTAACATTTCAAACACTGGTTTACTGGACAAATTTCCTGATTGGTTTTGGTATACATTTTCAAGGGCAACTGATCTCGACATCTCTAACAACCAAATAAGTGGCACCTTGCCAGCACATCTGGATGGCATGGCTTTGGAAAAACTCCACCTAGGTTCAAACCGGCTCACCGGGTCAATGCCTTCGTTGCCGGCAAATATTACTTGGTTAGACATCTCCAATAATAAGTTTTCAGGAGTAATACCATCCGATTTTGAAGCCTCCCGACTTCAAATCTTGATTGTCTATTCAAATCGAATTGGTGGGTACATTCCCGAATCTATTTGCAAATTGCAACAGTTAGTGTATCTGGATTTGTCAAACAATTTTTTGGAGGGTGAAATTCCTCAATGTTTTGATATCCAAAAATTACAGTTTCTTCTGCTCAGTAACAACAGTTTATCAGGAAAATTCCCAACATTTTTGCAGAACAACACAGCTATGGTGTTTTTGGACCTTGCATGGAATAAGCTGTCTGGAAGATTGCCTACATGGATAGGAGATCTGGGGAAATTAAGATTTGTACTACTGAGCCACAATGCATTTTGTGATAATATTCCGGCCGAAGTAACAAGGCTCAGGAATCTTCAATACTTGGATCTATCAGCCAATAATTTCTCTGGTGCAATACCTTGGCATCTATCAAACCTGACATCTATGAAAAGGATACAAAAGGAATTCATGGGTATGTATGACACATATAATGCATCCGCGCACATTGGCGAGATGGGAGCTGGTCACCTGGGAGAAATATTGCCAGTAGTAACAAAAGGACATCAACTTTTATATGGTGGAGCGATTGTTTATGTTGTGAGCATTGATCTGTCAGACAACTCCTTGACCGGTGAAATCCCTACAGACATCACTTCCCTTACCGAGCTCATGAATTTGAACCTGTCGTCGAACAAATTGAGTGGACAAATCCCAAACATGATCGGGGCCATGCGGTCACTGGAATCTCTCGACCTCTCTGAGAACGAGCTCTCTGGTGAAATCCCATGGAGCTTGTCAAGCTTGACATATTTGTCCGCCCTTAACCTGTCCTACAACAATTTGTCCGGAAGGATACCTTCTGGCCCGCAACTTGACACCCTCATTTCGGACAACATATACATCGGCAACAGTGGGCTTTGTGGGCCTCCTCTCAGCAGAAGTTGTTCAGGAAATAATTCTTCCATCATTCATGGCAACGTCGGAAGCAGCAAGCAAGAGCTTGTTCCACTGACCTTTTATTTCGGCCTTGTGCTGGGACTTGTGGTGGGGCTCTGACATGTCGCGGGCCGTCCATGGAGAATGCCATGTGATGATCCGGTGGTGACATCATAGAAGAAGCAAGTATGATAATTATTGCATGTAGTATGTATTAGCATAAATATATCCGTGATAAGTTCTTTTCATGATAAACACTTCGGGTGGTTCGAGGGGGCAAAGTACTTGTATCGTAAGACGTGTGGATATGGACTAATACAGAATCTAGTCGCTTAAATAATGTTGCTTGATGTAATACGTGCTGATTCAGCAGGTAGGCAGGTACTTGGAGACCTCACTAGGCAAGAAGCCAATCAGGTTAAGGTGACCGGGCATGCCGTCCTCGTTGCCCTGGCTGGCATATCGGGCGAAGGATCGCAGCGCCTTCTTCCTCGTGTCCACCTCTATCATCCAGATCCTTTCGTTGTCATCGTGGACGCCGATGATGAGACGCCGTTGCTCTCTCCTTAGCATGAGGCAGATGGTGTCGCGGTCGTAGCACAAGAACCCGTCGACCGTGTCAGCTTTTGATCGTGTGGGTATTGCAGTTTGCTGAATGTTTCTATTGTCTGCTATTTTGATGTACATGCCATCTCAGAGGCTGCGGATTTTGAAGCGATGATACCTTTGTGTTTGTGATCAGGTCATTGATCCTTTTACAACATTTTGATCCGTCACGTGTCACATGTTGGGCGCTTTCTCGGGATTTTTTTTAATTTTTTTATGCATTATCGGGTTTTAGATATGATTTTTTTTGGTTTTTTTTGACTTTTCAAATTTCGTCCGGTTTTAACAAGGTTAGTGAAAGAAAATGTAAAAAAGTTATGCAAAAAATGTTTTTTTTCTTTCATGGGAGACATAGATTTGACTCACATGTTGGCAAATATTTGCTTCCGCGAGAGACACAGCAGTGCCCTTCATAAAAGGAAAAAGATCACATTTTTTGCTTCCATGGGAGGCACAGATTTGCTTCTCTTGAAGATATTTGCTTACGCCAGAGGCACAATTGTGCCTCTTAGAAAAGGAAAAACACCTTTTTTCTTTCACGAGAAGCTCAAACTTGCTTCTCGTGGAGGCACAACCACTCGAAGAAGGAAAACAACGTGTTTTTTTTGTCCACTAGAGGCACAGATTTGCCTCTCAGGAGGTGTATATTTGCTTCCGCGAGAGTACAATTGTGCCTCTCGAAAAGGAAAAAAAAGAGAATACCTGTGCGTTTGCCTTTTTTTTCTTTTGGTTTTCTCATGAAAAAAAGGTTCATCAAAACCTATTAACATGAAATTTAGTTTCTAAGATCTCGACGTGAGGAATTCAACGGTGAAAACGGTTCAGGATTCGAACGCACGGTTTAAGAAATACAACCTCTAAGAAGATGGAAGTGACCTTTGCAAAAGGTACTTCTTAATTAGTGATCTTGCCTTTATATATACATGGGTGTGGTTATACATCGCGTGATGCGAGCTGGAGGGACCGCTCGCGTCAGGTGGTCAGGGTGTCGCTTATGGGCCGGACCAGGTAGGTTCCAGGTAAGTTCATCTTTCTCCTATTTTTTCTTTGGTTGTTTTTTGTTTTTCTTTTATTCTCATTTACGAAAATATTTTGTGTGTGTGTGTGTGTGTCTATATATAAACATAAAAATGGATGCAACATTCAAATTGTGAATTTGAAAAAAGTTAACACAATGTAAAACAAATGTAGTTTAATTCCAAAAAATGAGGATAGCATATCAAAAATGTTCACATGTTTCTAAATATATTGTGATTTTATCAAAATAATTCATCACATATTTAGAAAATGATATCATTATATAAAATAAACGTTTCAAATGTATATGAAAAACCTTAATAGCATTAGAAAAAAAGTTTGTCACATTTAAAAAATATACACGTTTCAGAAAATGTAGGGAGTTATAGAAAATATGAATCTTGTATGTGGAAAATGTTAAACCTATAAGAACTAAAATATTTAGATGTATTGAAATAGTACAATGTTTATGAAAAAGCCATCAAATAGGTATTTGAAAGAGATGTTAATCATTTTATTTAAAAACGGTAATCATGTATTTAAAAAATGTTGACCATATATTTAAACAATGTCAAACATGTATAAGAAAATGTTGATCATGTGTTGAACATTTTTTAATAGAGATAATTTTTACACACATTGTATATATTTTGTATACATCAAGAACATTTTCATATACATGTTTAACGTTTTTAAATATTGAATTAAACTACTTTTAATACCTTTTGTTTTAAAAAAATTCTCCATGATCAACATTTTAAATAAACATAGTCAACATTGTTTCATAAGAACAAAAGAAAACTAATAAAAACCAAATTAAAACAAAGGAAATCAAAAGGAAAAAAAGAGAAAGAAAGAAAAAATTGCATAAAGAATGGAAAACAATGAAAACCGAGAAAGTAACAAAGAATAGAAACTGAAGAAAAAGAAGAAGAAAATAAAAAACCGGTGCTAACCAGAAAAGAAGCAAAAAATCAAAGAAAAACACAATAAAAACTGATAAAGAAACAAAGAAAACCAGTGAAAAACAAAGAAATAAAGAAAAATCGGTGAAAACAAAGAAATAAAGAAAAACCAGTGAAAATGAAGAAAACTAGTGCAAAAAAGAAAAAAAGTAAACAAGAAAACTGAGAAAGACACACAAAAAGAAGAACAATGAACAAAAGGGTAAAACCAGAGAAAACCGAAAAAGAAGTAAAAACACAAAGGTAGAAAAAAGGAAAAAAAATATAGAATAGAAAAAAGGAAACAAGCAGCGATAGAAACGAATGAAGGAACGAGAATACACGTTTTACTGGGCAGTACATCTGCATGGCGCTACAAAAAGCTTCAGGAGGGGAGCTATCATCTTGCTACTTGTGTCCAAAGGCAAATCAAGAATATCAATCGTAACATAACAAATACAATAACCAGGTCGTGGCATGTCTTGATCAAGCGAGATGCAATGCGAGATAATAAAAGCTACTTAGTTAGGCTATAACCTAAATTTCTTTACGGAGGGAGTACTTGATAGTTCGACTGGGTTGTCTCCTTGATTAAATCCTTACACGTCACGACCCTTGCGCTTTTGCGCCTCTCTAAAGAAAGCCACAGGTGCAAATACCTCATGCTCACGCGCTTGATGCTTGACTCTACCTGCTCGACACATCTATCTTGTTCTCAAGACTGTTGCTTTTGTCCCTGAGATTATGAGCTACCACCTCAATATATTCTTGAGAGCCTCGTTTGTTGACTTGTCCACGACACAAGTAGGAGGAAAGGCATCTGCTATCACATTATGAAGCTGATCTGAGAAAGTTGGCATGTATCTTTGCAACATACAAATACCCTTTGGCAAGCTTGAGGTCACAAATGATAATATCCTTTATAGGTACAGCTTGCTATGGTTGCGGCTGGAACAGGAGTACACCGAAATCTTGACTACAATACCGACAACAACTACACGACTAAGCAAGAACTCAGAAATAGAACAGTGGTCGAGAATTGAGTGCCTTTTCCACCAAAGACAATGTTACGACCCCATACGATGTTTTGTTGCTTGAGCTACCATCTATATCTACATCTGAAAAGACACTCCCATATCCAGACATCATTCCTTTGCGCATCCACAAGGATAAGGTCCTGCATATATATAGATTTGCAAGTGCAGGTCAGCAGGATGCCCATCACAAGATTTATTCATGTAGGCAAGGAGCAAATTAAATAGTCATACCAAAAGGGCGAGCACTTAACAACACTTGGCCTAGCGCTTGGCCTTCTTGGTTTTAGTTGCGCCTGGCCTTCTTGGCTTTAGTGGGGATAACCTTATCAGCCAACGTCACATCCTTCAGTTTACTTCAGACAGACAAATAAGTCAAACCCACATACAGCGGTGCCGATGGATGAAGCACTGAACACTGGGGGTGAGTAGAAGCACACACCTTGAGGTACCATCTGCCTCGTCGCCTAGGCCAACAGGATCATTGACGATCGTTACATTTTCCTAGAAGACCAGAGCACATACAACCCATTAGATGAGTATCTTACTGATATTGCTCCTATTCCTAGAAAGTGCAGAAGGAATACCTTAGAACTGTCATTTGGGAACAAAGGCTTGTATATGTCAGTACATATCAGTTCAGTTTTGGAAAGGCCTTTCCTCAAGCCACTGCCGCTGTGGACGACAAAATAAGACAACAATTTCAAATCAACAATAATGAGTTGCATCTGCACATAGGTCTGAATCAGGACTTGGTTTGATTGTTTTGATATACTCTTTACTGTATCTAAGCCGCTCCTTTGCACTGAAACCAGACCGAGTGCAAGCTAGAGAAGAAAATGCAGCCCAGTAACACAGAACATATACTTAATGCACACCTAGTAATACTCCCTCCGTTCCTAAATATTTGTCTTTCTAGAGATTTCAAATAGACTACCACATACGGATGTATATAGACATATGTTTGAGTGTAGATTCACTTATTTTGCTCCGTATGTAGTCACTTGTTGAAACCTCTAGAAAGACAAATATTTAGAAACGGAGGGAGTAGAATATATATACTTATGCACACCAAAACCGCAGATAAAGGAAGAAGGGAGGGGAAGGAGATCGTCACAAGAAACACAACAGAATGGACGGTAGCAGCATCTACGGGCGACACCGTCCTACTTTCCTTCCCTCCCATTGTCCTTTCCCGTTGAGAAACAACAGGTAAAAGAGAGCGAGGGAAAGCGCAGGAGCCAGCACAAGAGACAGGTAGAGGCATGAGGGGCGAGAGTCTACCAAGATTCGTCGATCGAGATCCGTCAAGAGGGGTTGGGTTTGTACCTTGACCATAGTGTTGAGGAACGTAGCATGCAATTTCAAAAAAAAATCCTACGCTCACGCAAGATCTATCTAGGAGATGCATAGCAATGAGAGGGCGAGAGTGTGTCTACGTACCCTTATAGACCGAAAGCAGAAGCGTTTGACAACGCGGTTGATGTAGTCGAACTTCTTCTAGCTCCGACCGATCAAGCATCGAACGTACGACACCTCCGAGTTCTGCACACGTTCAGCGCGATGAAGTCCCTCTCCTTCTTGATCCAGCAAGTTGTCGAGGAAGTAGATGAGTTCCGTCAGAACGCTGGCGTGGTGACGGTGATGGTGAAGTGATACTCGCAGGGCTTCGCCTAAGCCCTGCAAAACTATGATCGGGGGTGTATACTGTGAAGGGGGGCGCCACACACGGCTAACGATTGTTGTTGTGTGTTCTAGGCGCCTCCCTCTCCACATATATATAGGTGGGAGGGGAGGAGAGGCAGGCATGGGGCGCCCCAAGTAGGAGGAATCCTACTTGGGGTCCTCCCCAATTCAGCCTCCCCCTTTCCTTTTATTCGGAGGGGGAAAAGGGAAGCGAGAAGAGAGAAAGGAAGGGGGGGGGGGGGGGGGGGGGGGGGCGAACCCCCCTTTTCCTTTTCCAATTCGGCTAGCTTCCATAGGGTGGCGCGCCACCCCTTGTGGGCTGGTGTGCTCCCCTCTAATGGCCCATATGGCCCATATCTTTCCCCCGGGGGTTCCGGTAACCCCCCGGTACTCCGATAAATACCCGATACTATTTGGAACACTTCTGGTGTCCGAATACTATCATCCTATATATCAATCTTTACCTCTCGACCACTTCGAGACTCCTCGTCATGTCCGTGATCTCATCCGGAACACCGAACAACATTCGGTCACCAATCACATAACTCATATAATACGAAATCGTCATCGAACGTTAAGCGTGCGGACCCTACGGGTTCGAGAACTATGTAGACATGACCGAGACACCTCTCCGGTCAATAACCAATAGCGGAACCTGGATGCTCATATTGGCTCCTACATATTCTACGAAGATCTTTATTGGTCGAACTGTAATGACAACATAAGTTATTCCCTTTGTCATCGTATGTTACTTGATCGAGATTCGATCGTCGGTATCTTCATACCTAGTTCAATCTTGTTACTGGCAAGTCTCTTTAGTCGTTCCGTAATACATCATCCTGCAACTAACTCATTAGTCACTTTGCTTGCAAGGTTTCTTATGATGTGTATTACCGAGAGGGCCCAGAGATACCTCCCCGATACTCGGAGTGACAAATCCTAATCTCGATCTATGCCAACCCAACAAACACCTTCAGAGATACCTGTAGAGCATCTTTATAATCACCCAGTTACGTTGTGACATTTGATAGCACACAAGGCATTCCTATGGTATACGGGAGTTGCATAATCTCATAGTCGAAGGAATATGTATTTGACATGAAGAAAGCAATAACAATAAAACTGAACGATCAATATGGTAAGCTAATGTATGGGTATTTTTTATCACATCATTCTCCCAATGATGTGATCCCGTTCATCAAATGACAACACATGTCTATGTTAGGAAACTTAACCATCTTTGATTAACGAGCTAGTCTAGTAGAGGCTAACTAGGGACACGGTGTTTTGTCTATGTATCCACACATGTATCAAGTTTCCGGTTAATACATTTCTAGCATGAATAGTAAACATTTATCATGATATAAGGAAATATAAAATAACAACTTTATTATTGCCTCTAGGGCATATTTCCTTCAGTCTCCCACTTGCACTAGAGTCAATAATCTAGTTCACATCGCCATGTGATTTAACACCAATAGTTCACATCTTTATGTGATTAACACCCATAGTTCACATCGCCATGTGACCAACACCCAAAGGGTTTACTAGAGTCAAATAATCTAGTTCACATCGCTATGTGATTAACACCCAAAGAGTACTAAGGTGTGACCATGTTTTGCTTGTGAGAGAAGTTTAGTCAATGGGTCTGCCACATTCAGATCCGTATGTATTTTGCAAATTTCTATGTCTACAATGCTCTGCATGGAGCTACTCTAGCTAATTGCTCTCATGTTCAATATGTATCTAGATTGAGACTTGGAGTCATCTAGATCAGTGTCAAAGCTTGCATCGACATAACTCTTTACGACGAACTCTTTATCACCTCTATAACCGAGAAACAATTCCTTAGTCCTCTTTAAGGCAACTAAGGATAATTTTGACTGCTGTCAGTGATCTAGTCCTGGATCACTATTGTACCCCCTTGTCAAACTCATGGCAAGGTACACAACAGGTTTGGACCACAGCATGGCATACTCTATGGCCGAGGCATAGGGAATGACTTTCATTCGCTCTTTATCTTCTGCCGTGGTCGGGTTTTGAGTCTTTACTGAACTTCATACCTTACAATACAGGCAAGAACTCCTTCTTTGACTGATCCATTTTGAACTCCTTCAAAATCTTGTCAAGGTATGTACTCATTGAAAGTCTTATCAAGCGTCTTGATCTATCTCTATAGATCTTGATGCCCAATATGTAAGCAGCTTCACCGAGGTCTTTCATTGAAAAATTCTTATTCAAATATCCTTTTATGCAATCCAGAAATTCTACATCATTTCCAATCAACAATATGTCATCCACATATAATATCAGAAATGCTACAGAGCTCCCACTCACTTTCTTGTAAATACAGGCTTCACCGTAAGTCTGTATAAAACCATATGCTTTGATCACCTTATCAAAGCGTATATTCCAACTCCGAGATGCTTGCACCAGTCCATAGATGGATCGCTGGAGTTTGCACACTTTGTTAGCACCTTTAGGATCGACAAAACCTTTTGGTTGCATCATATACAACTCTTCTTTAAGAAATCCATTAAGGAATGCAGTTTTGACATCCATTTGCCAGATTTCATAAAATGCGGTAATTGCTAACATGATTCAGACGGACTTAAGCATCGTTACGAGTGAGAAAATCTCATCGTAGTCAACACCTTGAACTTGTCGAAAAAACCTTTTGCGACAAGTCGAGCTTTGTAGACAGTAACATTACCATCAGTGTCAGTCTTCTCCTTCAAGACCCATTTATTCTCTATGGCTCGTCGATCATCGGGCAAGTCAACCAAAGTCCACACTTTGTTCTCATACATGGATCCTATCTCAGATTTCATGGCCTCAAGCCGTTTATCAGAATTCGGGATCATAATCGCTTCTTCATAGTTCGTAGGTTCGTCATGGTCTAGTAACATGACTTCCAGGACAGGATTACCGTACCACTCTAGTGCAGAACGTGTTCTGGTTGACCTACAAATTTTGGTAGTAACTTGATCTGAAGTTTCATGATCATCATCATTAGCTTCCTATCTAGTTGGTGTAGGCATCACGAGAACGGTTTTCTGTGATGAGCTACTTTCCAATTCGAGAGAAGGTACAATTACCTCATCAAGTTCTACTTTCCCCCACTCACTTCTTTCGAGAGAAACTCCTCTAGAAAGTTTCCATTCTTGTCAACAAATATCTTGCCTTCGGATTTGTGGTAGAAGGTGTACCAATTGTTTCCTTAGGGTATCCTATGAAGACGCACTTCTCCGATTTGGGTTCGAGCTTATCAGGCTGAAGCCTTTTGACATAAGTGTCGCAACCCCAAACTTTAAGAAACGACAACCTAGGTTTCTTGCCAAACCACAGTTCATACGGCGTGGTCTCAACGGATTTAGATGGTGCCCTATTTAACGTGAATGTAGTTGTCTCTAATGCATAACCCCAAAACGATAGTGGTAAATCGGTAAGAGACATCATAGATCGCACCATATCTAATAAAGTATAGTTACGGTGGTCGGACACACCATTACGTGTGGTGTTCCAGGTGGCGTGAGTTGTGAAACTATTCCACATTGTTTTAAATGGAGGCCAAACTCGTAACTCAAATATTCGCCTCCGCGATCAGATCGTAGAAACTTTATTTTCTTGTTACCATGATTCTCCACTTCACTCTAAAATTCTTTGAACTTTTCAAATGTTTCAGACTTGTGTTTCGTCAAGTAGATATACCCATATCTTCTCAAATCATCTGTGAAGGTCAGAAAATAGCGATACCCGCCGTGAGCTTCAACACTCATTGGACAACATACATCGGTATGTATTATTTCCAATAAGTAATTAGCTCACTCCATTGTTCCGAGAACGAAGTTTTAGTCATCTTGCCCATGAGGCATGGTTCGCAACTATCAAATGATTCATAATCAAGTGATTCCAAAAGCCCATCTACATGGAGTTTCTTCATGCGCTTTACATCAATATGACCTAAGCGGCAGTGCCACAAATATGGTGCACTATCATTATCAACTTTGCATCTTTTGGCATCAATATTATGAATATGTGTATTGATACGTCTCCAACGTATCTATAATTTTTAATTGTTTCATGCTGTTTTATTATCAATCTTGGATGTTTTATAATCATTTTATAGTCATTTTATATCATTTTTTGGTACTAACCTATTGACATAGTGCCAAGTGCCAGTTGTTTTTTTTCATGTTCTTTACATCGCAGGAAATCAATATCAAACGGAGTCCAAATGCCACGAAACTCCACGATGATTTTTATGGGCCAGAAGAAAGGCAATGGGCCATGGTTGCACCAAGGGGGTGCCCCGAGGGGGGCACAACCCACCAGGGCATGCCAGGAGGCCCAGGCGCACCCTGGTGGGTTGTGCCCACCTCGGGTGCCCCCCAGACCGCCTGTTTGCTCTATAAATACCACAATATTCCAGAAACCCTAGAAGAGGCGTCGAAATATTCATCCAGCCGCCGCAGAGTCCAGAACCACCAGATCCAATCTAGACACTATCATGGAGGGGTTCACCACCTCCATTGGTGCCTCTCCGATGATGCGTGAGTAGTTCTTTGTAGACCTTCGGGTCCGTAGTTAGTAGCTAGATGGCTTCCTCTCTCTCTCTCGCCGGATTCTCAATACAATGGTCTCTTGGAGATCCATGTGATGTAACTCTTTTTGCGGTGTGTTTGTTGGGATTAATGAACTTTGAGTTTATGATCAGCCATATCTTTTTATATCCATGAAAGTTATTTGAGTTTCTTTGATCTCTTATATGCATGATCTCTTATAGCCTCGTATTTCTTCTCCGATATTTGGGTTTTGTTTGGTCAACTTGATCTATTTGTCTTGCAATGGGAAGAGGTGCCCGGTAGTGGGTTCGATCTTACGGTGCTCGATGCCAGTGACAGAAGGGGAAACGACACGTACGTATCGTTGCTACTAAGGATAAAAAGACGAGATCTATATCTACCGCCATATAGATAAACGGATATTGTCTATATCATGTCATCATTCTTATTGCATTACTCCGTTTTTTCATGAACTTAATACACTAGATGCATGCTGGATAGCGGTCGATGTGTGGAGTAATAGTAGTAGATGCAGGCAGGAGTCGGTCTACTAATCTTGGATGTGATGCCTATGTAATGATCATTGCCTGGATATCATCATGAGTATTTGAAGTTCTATCAATTGCCCAACAGTAATTTGTTTACCCACCGTTTGCTATTTTTCTCGAGAGAAGCCACTAGTGAAACCTACGGCCCCCGGGTCTTTCTTCTCATATATTTGCCTTGCGATCTACTTTTCCTTTGCATTTTTATTCAGATCTATTAAACCAAAAAATACAAAAATACCTTTCTGCACTTTATTTATTTGCGATCTATTATTTCAATCTATTAAAATTTATCTCACGTCCGCTTGCCAATTTCTGGCGCCGTTACCCGAAAGGGATTGACAACCCCTTTAACACGTCGGGTTGCGAGGTGTTGTTATTTGTGTGCAGGTGCTGTTTATGTGGTGTTGCTTGGTTCTCCTACTGGTTCGATACCTTGGTTTCATAACTGAGGGAAATACTCTACCGTCGCTGTGCTACATCACCCCTCCCTCTCCGGGGAAATACCGACATAGTTCTAGCTACCATCAAGGAGAATTTCTGGTGCCGTTGCCGGGGAGGATCTTCATCATAACCAGGTTTCTAATCACAAATCTCATCTCCTTGCAATTTACATTATTTGCCATTTGCCTCTCGTTTTCCTCTCCCCCACTTCATAAAAATTTGCCGTTTTATCGCCTCTTTTTTTTCGTTCGCCGTTTTCTTGCCGGATCTGTTTTTTGAGTGCAATCTTGTTGTGTGGTCATCATGACGCAAGAGAACACCAAGTTATGTGATTTCTCAAACACCAACAACAATGATTTTATTGGCACTCCGCTTGCTCCTCCCGCCACTAGTGCGGAGACTTGTGATATTAATACCGCTTTGCTGAATCTTGTTATGGAAGACCAATTTTCCGGTACTCCTAATGAGGATGCCGCGTCCCATCTTAATACCTTCGTGGAATTATGCGATATGCAAAAGAAAAAGATGTGGACAATGATGTGGTCAAGATGAAATTATTTCCGTTCTCTTTGCGTGATTCTACAAAAACTTGGTTCTCTTCTTTGCCTTGTAATAGTATCGATTCTTGGAACAAGTGCAAAGATGCTTTTATCACTAAGTATTTTCCTCCCGCAAAAATTATTTCCCTTAGAACCCAGATCATGAATTTCAAGCAACTTGAACATGAGCATGTTGCACAATCTTGGGAAAGGATGAAAATGATGCTAAGGAATTGCCCAACTCATGCACTACAAAAAAAATACACTTCCGTGATGATACGTGTTTGTCACAGTAGGTCACGTTTTCTGTCATGCATGTACATCCATGACAAATTTATGACAGAATCAAGATAGTCATACCTGTGCTGTCGTAGAAGTGTTCCATGACATTACCAAAATTATCATCACGGAAGTGTCCACTTCCATGACGATAATCGCGCGTCACAGAAGTGCTTTCGTCAAGGGTGACCGACACGTGGCATCCACCGTAACGGAACGCCGTTAAGCTACCGGGTCCGGTTTTGGATCCGATAACCCGTTAACAGCCCGGACCAATGGGGATTTTCCACGTGTAAAATTCTGATTGGTTGACGAAAACACGTGTCAGCTCCGCGTTGGCACAGGTGTCACTCATCCAATGGGCGAGATGCGCCTATGATATGTTGACACATGGACCGGCCCAAAAGTGGCCCATAAAGTTTAAATGGGCCGGCCCAACTAAAGGCCCACAAGATTTTGCGGTCCATAATGGGCCAGCCCAGCAAAAGGCCCACGAGATTTTGCGTATCATAATGGGCCGGCCCAACTAAGGGCCCACGAGATTTTGCGGGCCATAATGGGCCGGCCCAGCTAAAGGCCCGTGAGATTTTGCGGCCATAATGGGCTGGCCCAGCTAAAGGCCCACAAGATTTTGCGAACCATAATGGGCCGGCCCAGCTAAAGGCCCACGAGATTTCATCGACCATAATGGGCCGGCCCAGCAGAAGGCCCAAAAGATTTTGATGACACTAGTAGGCCGGCCCATTAACAGGCTGCCATGTTTTGGGCCAAATGCCGGCCCATATTTGATCCGGTCCATTAATAGGCTGCGACGTTCCGGGCCTAATAAAGGCCCATATGTGATCCGGCCCGTTAAAAGCCTACCATGTTGTGGGCCAAATTACGGCCCAGATCAGGTCCGACCCTTTGAGAGGCTTTGGGCTAAATTATGGCCCATATCAGATTCGGCCCGTCAACTGGACGCTATCCTTTTGGGCCCACTTGATAAAGGCCCATTTAGTAATTCGGCCTGATATTAGTTTCGGCCTGTTAAAGGCCCGTTTAACATTTCGGCCCTATATATATTTCGGCCTGTTAAAAGTCCGTCATATAGTTGCGCCTAACTACGGCCCTGTTTGCATCCGGCCTACTCACAGACGATAATCTGATTGGGCCAAACAAGGACCGAGACAATTTTGGCCTGTTATAAGCCCATGATTTGATTGGCACAATCATGGGCCGGGGTCTTGCTACCTCTTGAGCACTGCGTTGTTTTCCCTTGTAGAGGAAAGGGTGATGCAGCAAAGTAGCGTAAGTATTTCCCTCAGTTTTTGAGAACCAAGGTATCAATCCAGTAGGAGGCCACGCTCAAGTCCCTCGCACATACACAAACAAATAAAAACCTCGCAACCAACGCAATAAAGGGGTTGTCAATCCCTTCACGGTCACTTACGAAAGTGAGATCTGATAGATATGATAAGATAATATTTTTGGTATTTTTATAATAAAGATGCAAAGTAAAATAAAATGCAATAAAAATAGCTAAGTGTTGGAAGATTAATATGATGGAAAATAGACCCGGGGGCCATAGGTTTCACTAGTGGCTTCTCTCAAGAGCATAAGTATTACGGTGGGTGAACAAATTACTGTTGAGCAATTGATAGAATTGAGCATAGTTATGAGAATATCTAGGTATGATCATGTATATAGGCATCACGTCCGTGACAAGTAGACCGACTCCTGCCTGCATCTACTACTATTACTCCACACATCGACCGCTATCCAGCATGCATCTAGAGTATTAAGTTCAAAAGAACAGAGTAATGCTTTAAGTAAGATGACACGATCTAGAGGTATAAACTCATGCAATATGATATAAACTCCATCTTGTTATCCTCGATGGCAACAATACAATACGTGCCTTGCTGCCCCTGCTGTCACTGGGAAAGGACACCGCAAGATTGAACCCAAAGCTAAGCACTTCTCCCATTGCAAGAAAGATCAATCTAGTAGGCCAAACCAAACTGATAATTCGAAGAGACTTGCAAAGATAACCAATCATACATAAAAGAATTCAGAGAAGATTCAAATATTGTTCATAGATAAACTTGATCATAAACCCACAATTCATTGGTCTCAACAAACACACCACAAAAGAAGATTACATCGAATAGATCTCCACGAGAATCGTGGAGAACTTTGTATTGAGATCCAAAGAGAGAGAAGAAGCCATCTAGCTAATAACTATGGACCCGAAGGTCTGAGGTAAACTACTCACACATCATCGGAGAGGCTATGGTGTTGATGTAGAAGCCCTCCGTGATCAACGCCTCTTCCGGCAGGACGCCGAAAAAGGCCCCAAGATGGGATCTCACGGGTACAGAAGGTTGCGGCGGTGGAATTAGGTTTTCGTGGATGCTTCTGTTGGTTTGGGGGTATGTAGGTATATATAGGAGGAAGAAGTACATCGGTGGAGCAACATGGGCCCCACGAGGGTGGTGGGCGCGCCTAGGGGGGTAGGCGCCCCCCTGCCTCGTGCTCTCCTCGTTGATTTCTTGACGTATACTCCAAGTCCTCTGGATCACGTTTGTTCCGAAAATCACGTTCCCGAAGGTTTCATTCCGTTTGGACTCCGTTTGATATTCTTTTCCTGCGAAACTTTGAAATAGGCAAAAAAACAGCAATTTGGGCTGGGCCTCCAGTTAATAGGTTAACCCCAAAAATAATATAAAAGTGTATAACAAAGCCCATTAATCATCCAGAACAGAATATAATATAGCATGAAGCAACAAAAAATTATAGATACGTTGGAGACGTATCAAGCATCCCCAAGCTTAATTCCTGCTCGTCCTCGAGTAGGTAAATGATAAAAATAGAATTTTTGATGCGGAATGCTACTTGGCATAATTTTTAATGTAACCCTCTTAATTGTGGTATGAATATTCAGATCCGAAAGATTCAAGATAAAAGTTTAATATCGACATAAAAGCAATAATACTTCAAGCATACTAACTAAGTAATTATGTCTTCTCAAAATAACATGGCCAAACAAAGTTCATCCCTACAAAATCATATAGTTTAGTCATGCTCCATTTTCGTCACACAAGAATGCTCTCATCATGCACAACCCCGATGACAAGCCAAGCAATTGTTTCATACTTTAGTAATCTCAAACTTTGTAACCTTCACGCAATACATGAGCGTGAGCCATGGATATAGCACTATGGGTGGAATAGAGTATAATGATGGGGGTTATGTGGAGAAGACAAAAAAGGAGAAAGTCTCACATCAATCAGGCTAATGCAAGGAGTAGGGATTGCCATGCAACGGATGCACTAGAGCTATAAATATATGAAAGCTCAACAAATGAAACTAAGTGGGTGTGCATCCAACTTGCTTGCTCACGAAGACCTAGGGCACTTGAGGAGGCCCATTGTTGGAATATACAAGCCAAGTTCTATAATGAAAAATTCCCACTAGTATATGAAAGTGACAAAAACAAGAGACTCTCTATCATGAAGATTATGGCGCTACTTTGAAGCACAAGTGTGGTAAAAGGATAGTAACATTATCCCTTCCTCTTTTTCTCTCATTTTTCTGGGCCTTCTCTTTTTTTATGGCCTTTCTTTCTCTTTTTTTATTGGGACAATGCTCTATGAATGATGATCATCACACTTCTATTTATTTACAACTCAATGATTACAACTCGATACTAGAACAAAGTATGACTCTCTATGAATGCCTCCGGCGGTATACCGGGATAGGCAATGAATCAAGAGTGACATGTATGAAAAATTATGGACGGTGGCTTTGCCACAAATACGATGTCAACTACATGATCATGCAAAGCAATATGACAATGATGAATGTGTCATGATAAACGGAATGGTGGAAAGTTGCATGGCAATAATATCTCAGAATGGCTATGGAAATGCCATAATAGGTAGGTATGGTGGCTGTTTTGAGGAAGATATAAGGAGGTTTATGTGTGATAGAGCGTATCATATCACGGGGTTTGGATGCACCGGCGAAGTTTGCACCAACTCTCAATGTGAGAAAGGGCAATGCACGGTACCGAAGAGGCTAGCAATGATGGAAGGGTAAGAGTGCGTATAATCCATGGACTCAACATTAGTCATAAAGAACTCACATACTTATTGCAAAAATCTACAAGTCATCAAAAACCAAGAACTACGCGCATGCTCCTAGGGGGATAGATTGGTAGGAAAAGACCATCGCTCGTCCCCGACCGCCACTCATAAGGAAGACAATCAAAGAACACCTCATGTTTCAAATTTGTTACATAAGTTTACCATACGTGCATGCTACGGGACTTGCAAACTTCAACACAAGTATTTCTCAATTTCACAACTACTCAACTAGCACAACTTTAATATCACTACCTCCATATCTCAAAACAATCATCAAGCATGAAACTTCTCTTAGTATTCAGCACACTCATAAGAAAGTTTTTACTAGTCTTGAATACTTAGCATATTAGGATTAATTTCCCAATTTAAGCAAATTACCATGCTGTTTAAGACTCTCAAAATAATATAAGTAAAGCATGAGAGAATAATAGTTTCTATAAAACAAAACCATCGCCGTGCTCTAAAAGATATAAGTGAAGCACTAGAGCAAAAACTATATAGCTCAAAAGATATAAGCGAAGCGCATAGAGTATTCTAATAAATTCCGAATCATGTGTGTCTCTCTCAAAAGGTGTGTACAGAAAAGATGATTTTGGTAAACTAAAAAGCAAAGACTCAAATCATACAAGACGCTCCAAGCAAAACACTTATCATGTGGTGAATAAAAATATAGCTCCAAGTAAAGTTACTGATGGAAGTAGACGAAAGAGGGGATGCCTTCCGGGGAATCCCCAAGCTTTGGATTTTTGGTGTCCTTAGATTATCTTGGGGTGCCATGGGCATCCTCAAGTTTAGTCTCTTGCCACTCCTTGTTCCATAATCCATCAAATCTTTTACCCAAAACTTGAAAACTTCACAACACAAAACTTAACAGAAAATCTCGTGAGCCCCGTTAGCGAAAGAAAACAAAACACCACTTCAAGGTACTGTAATGAACTCATTATTTATTTATATTGGTGTTAAACCTACTGTATTACAACTTCTCTATGGTTTATAAACTATTTTACTAGCCATAGATTCATCAAAATAAGCAAACAACACACGAAAAACAGAATCTGTCAAAAACAGAACAGTCTGTAGTAATCTGTAACTAACGCAAACTTCTGGAACTCGAAAAAATCTACCAAAATAGGACGACCTAGACAATTTGTTTATTGATCTGCTGCAATTGGAATCAATATTTTATCACGTTCTGGTGATTTTTAATAATGTTTTCGTGAACAGAAAGTTTCTGGAATTTTCAGCAAGATCAAATAACTATCATCCAAGAAGATCCTATAGGTTTAACTCGGCGCAAACACTAATTAAAACATAAAAACAAATCTAACCAGAGGCTAGATCAAAGATTTATTCCTAAACAGAAGCAAAAAGCAAAAAATTAAAATAAAATTGGGTTGCCTCCCAACAAGCGCTTTTCTTTAAAGCCTTTTAGCTAGGCATTGATAATTTTAATGATGCTCACATGAGAGACAAGAATTGAAGCGCAAAGGGAGCATCATAAAATACGTGAAGAACACATCTAAGTCTAACATACTTCCTATGCATAGGCGTATTATAAGCAAACAAATTTGCAACGCAAGCAAAAACTAGCATATGCGAGGAAGCGGAAAGAAACAATAGCGATCTCAACATAACGAGAGGTAATTTAGTAGCATGAAAATTTCTACAACCATATTTTCCTCTCTCATAATAATTACATGTAGGATCATAAGCAAATTCAACAATATATCTATCACAAAACATATTCTTAACACGATCCACATGTATGCAAAGTTGACACTCTTCCAAAATAGTGGGATTAACATAAACTAAAGTCATGACCTCTCCAAACCCACTTTTATCAAAAATGCCATAAGATTGAACATTCTCCAAATATGTGGGATCTAAAGTTGACACTCTTCCAAACCCACTTTCAATATTATTGCAAACACTATTATCAATCTCATATTCATCATGGGGCTTAAATAAATTTTCAAGATCATAAGAAGAATCACCTCAATCATGATCATTGCAACAAGTAGTAGACATAGCAAAACTAGCATCCCCAAGCTTAGGGTTTTGCATATTATTAGCACAATTGACATCAAGAGAATTTATAGTAACATCATTGCAATCATGCTTTTCATCGAAGGAACTACCAAGTATGGGTGCAATAGCAACGATCTCATGTTTAACATAAGGAACTATAGCAAATTCATCTTCATAAATATTGGCATCATGGCCACAAGAATAGCAAGCATCATGTTCATCAAGGGATATTTCAATCAAATCATCGGAATCATCATTATCTATAGATTCATGCATATCATTATTTCCTTCCAAAGCAACGGTCATTCTCTCAATAAATTCTTTGACATAGACATTATGAGCATAGTTTTCATAGCAATATTTAAGTATGTCAAAATTTCCAGATTCGTAGAGAGTAATATCACACTTTTCAATCAAAGAAGCAACTTCATAAGAACCCTTAAAAGCAACAAATTCTTCAATTTGTTCGATATCATAGTAGCTATAAACACCCTTTGCATAAGAAGATAAGATTTCATTTTCATTAAACTCACATAGGTAGGGGAGGTGTTTTTTAGGGTTCTTAGAGCAACAAGTAATATCAAAAATTTCACAAAGATTCCAAGCATAACACAGCAATTTGTTTATTTGATTCCATAAGAGTCTCCCTTTTTCAGAGAAACGGTGACGCACAAAATGAGCATGCTCATCTAAAGATTTCCCATCAACTAGGCTAGTTGGGGTTTCAGCACGAGCGCATAAGGATCAAAGATGATCCAAGTAGAACACTTTAAGTGGATCCATATCAATAGATTTTTGGCAAGCAAAGATGCAAGCAAACAGAAGGCACGTGGAAACACAAACAGAAAGGTATACGGGAAGAAGGCGAATAAAACGGCAAGGGTGAAGTGGGGGAAAGGAAAACGAGAGGCAAATGGCAAATAATGTAATGCGAGGGATAAGAGTTTGTGATGGGTACTTGGTATGTTGACTTTTGCGTAGACTCCCCGGCAACGGCGCCAGAAATCCTTCTTGCTACCTCTTGAGCACTGCGTTGGTTTTCCCTTGAAGAGGAAAGGGTGATGCAGCAAAGTAGCGTAAGTATTTCCCTCAGTTTTTGAGAACCAATGTATCAATCCAGTAGGAGGCCACGCTCAAGTCCCTCGCACCTACACGAACAAATAAAAACCTCGCAACCAACGCAATAAAGGGGTTGTCAATCCCTTCACGGTCACTTACGAAAGTGAGATCTGATAGATCTTATAAGATAATATTTTTGGTATTTTTTATAATAAAGATGCAAAGTAAAATAAAAGGTAATAAAAATAGCTAAGTGTTGGAAGATTAATATGATGGAAAATAGACCCGGGGGCCATAGGTTTCACTAGTGGCTTCTCTCAAGAGCATAAGTATTACGGTGGGTGAACAAATTACTATTGAGCAATTGATAGAATTGAGCATAGGTATTAGAATATCTAGGTATGATCATGTATATAGGCATCACGTCCGTGACAAGTAGACCGACTCCTGCCTGCATCTACTACTATTACTCCACACATCGACCGCTATCCAGCATGCATCTAGAGTATTAAGTTCAAAAGAACAGAGTAATGCTTTAAGTAAGATGACATGATGTAGAGGGATAAACTCATGCAATATGATATAAACCCCATCTTGTTATCCTCAATGGAAAAAATACAATACGTGCCTTGCTGCCCCTGCTGTCACTGGGAAAGGACAACGCAAGATTGAACCCAAAGCTAAGCACTTCTCCCATTGCAAGAAAGATCAATCTAGTAGGCCAAACCAAACTGATAATTCGAAGAGACTTGCAAAGATAACCAATCATACATAAAAGAATTCAGGGAAGATTCAAATATTGTCATAGATAAACTTGATCATAAACCCACAATTCATCGGTCTCAACAAACACACCGCAAAAGAAGATTACATCGAATAGATCTCCACGAGAATCATGGAGAACTTTGTATTGAGATCCAAAGAGAGAGAAGAAGCCATCTAGCTAATAACTATGGACTCGAAGGTCTGAGGTAAACTACTCACACATCATCGGAGAGGCTATGGTGTTGATGTAGAAGCCCTCCATGATCAACGCCTCCTCCGGCAGGACGCCGGAAAAGGCCCCAAGATGGGATCTCACGGGTACAGAAGGTTGCGGCGGTGGAATTAGGTTTTCGTGGATGCTTCTGTTGGTGTGGGGGTACGTAGGTATATATAGGAGGAAGAAGTACGTCGGTGGAGCAACATAGGCCCCACGAGGGTGGAGGGCGCCCCCTGCCTCGTGCTCTCCTGGTTGATTTCTTGACGTAGACTCCAAGTCCTCTGGATCACCTTTGTTCTGAAAATCACGTTCCCGAATGTTTCATTCCATTTGGGCTCCATTTGATATTCTTTTTCTGCGAAACTCTGAAATAGGCAAAAAACAGCAATTTGGGCTGGGCCTCCGGTTAATAGGTTAGTCCCAAAAATAATATAGAAGTGTATAACAAATCCCATTAATCATCCAAAACAGAATATAATATAGCATGAAGCAATCAAAAATTATAGATACGTTGGAGACGTATCAGGTCTATTTCGGCCTGCTGCCAGCCCGTGAGTAGTTCAGCACGTTTCAGGCCCAACCTACTTTTCATCCTCCTAAAAGCCCGTTGAGTTTTCTTGGAAAAATAGGGCCGGCGGTTTACTCGGCCTATTAAAGGCCCGAATCTACTAGTGGGCCAGTTTACATTTAGGCCTGTTAACGGACCAAGATGACAGGGCTCATGATGCAGATCATACATGGTGATTTGCATGACAGCCCGATTATGTACCGTAATTTTACGGTTTGGCCGGTTTACTGCGAAGATAGGATATATATAAAGTAAAATAACTGCAGCATCGTGAATAAGAAAAAAAACCTAGACTATACAATAAAGAAATTACGGCATATTACATCCACTGGGCATCAAAGTTCGCCACTATGATAATAAAGCACAAGAAGACAGCAGATTACATACACTGGGCATCAAAGATCGCCACCAGTGCAATTAAACACGTTGACAAAATAATATACAAAACCGACAACACTTCAATAGAGTTCAAGAAAGGTTAGCCCTGCTCGGGAGCTGCAGCGCAAGCAACTGAGCAAGCTGGTGAGACTGCACTTGTTTGACACTTATATCCTCCTCACTCTGAAAGATAAACAAGCAGACAGATGACAGGTTTTGCACATTTAAATATCAGTGCTGACAATTCATCACATTTCTTACTGATGAATAAAGTGACACAATTTAAAATAGCATTAACACAATATGGTATTGTTCAGGTCAAGACATGGCAGGAAATGACATTGTGAAGGAGTTGGCAGCTTCACGACACCACCGGATTACAGATCAAGAACTCATAAGTATCAATGGTTAGTGTGCTGTCAATTTATCACATTTCAGATTGGCAAAATAAGATCACTTGCTCTGTATAGTTTAATTTACATGGTATGAAGAAGGAACTTGGTTGTACAACTGAAAACCTAAATTGAGAAGGACAAACTTTTGTTTATGAAGTACATAATAAACTTTAAACATGCAATTTGATGCAAACACCAAAAATAAACAGCTGTTGCAGTCATGCCTAACCAAATATACACAACAAAGTTTGAAGGCTTGAGAAGGACAAACTTACATTATTGGTGAAGGTAGGCTCTATAAAGCTCTTGTCCATGCTGATGGGGGGGGGGCAATTCAAGTTTACCACAGAATCTTCTTCATAAGCATTGCCTTTATTCTACATTCTATTAAGAGTAAATATAGATGTGACACTATAAGAAAAAATGGAGAATATTTAATATAAGATGAAGAGTGATGCTACATAACCAAGTAGCTATAAATGTAAGTACAGCGATACAGGCAGAAGGTACAGCCAAGAGCAATGCAGAGCTAAACTTCTTCAGTACCATCGGTGTTATCCAACCTTATGGTAAGAGTAAATACAGATCTTATGTGTAGAAAATGGAGGGCAAAGGAAAATAAGCTGCAGAGTGATGGTACATGAACAACTACCTGTCAATATAAGTACACTGATAAAGGACAGCAGGTACTTACAAGAACAATGCAGAGCTAAAAAAATCATTGTCATTGGATATATTCTACACTAATGTAACCATTCATACAGATCAAATAATTTGGAGCGAACAATTGATAAGCAAGCTATCATGCATACTGCTGTCACATAATGAACCAGGTATGTATGCAAGTACAGTGATACAGGACAACTGGTACTAACAAGAGCAAAGCAGCGGGCAGCATATTTGCGATATCTTGTCGTTCTTTTCAAACCGGAATTCTTTTTCGAGCAGATTTCCTGCAAAAAAGATCCGTAAGGCACATGCGGAAAAGTAGAAGTTCAAATTGTCATGCGGTATCATAGACAGTACCTCATCCTCGGAACGAGACCAGTGCATAACAAGGTTTTTCCATTCATTGTCTTCTAAATTTAGCACAGGAGACTTCACCAGAAATTCGTCTGTAGACTTGCCATCAAAGTGTGATTTCCTCAGGTAACACCAATACTGCTGCAATGCTTCCTTGAAAAGCGCAAGCAAGCTTTGCTCGTCATGACTATCCAGATTGACCCTCGCCTACTTACAACAATGTAATGTAAATCATTGATGTGTTCAATCAGCAGAAAACAGAAAAATAATCACCATGAATAATAGCACTTACACGTAAGTGGGACAGGAAGATGTGAAAATGGTGTTTGTCTTCACTATAATCTTCCCATGATGGGAATATATGCACGTAGTCCTTAACAACATTGAAAGCATTGTCTTTTAAACTGGGAATAACTGGAATGGGGTTCCAATCTGCAGGAATTGGCCGTCTCTGCAGTTGGGATAGGTCTTCGGCCGGTGGACTTGCTGTACTTTTTGCTGGAGTGGGATTTTTCTGTGGTACGGCTGGTGCTATGGCAACTGAAATCGGCATACCTTTTGCTGGAGTGCAGGTCCTGTGTGGTGCGGCTAGTGGTGTGGCCAGTGAAGTATGGGTACAGTCTGCTGGAGTCGGTCCTACGTTTTGTGTCACTGGTTGTACAGCCAATATAAGTGGGGTGCTGTCTGATTTCTCCGGCACAACCACGTTTTTCAAGGACTTTGCTGGTGCTCCTTCAGGTTCGGCAATCACCCTCTTCCTTTTTGATGTCTGATGCACAAGAACAACATTTGAGTGGAAAAACATGGTATGATGACAGATGGAATATGTATTGATAATGGATGGGCATGGCATCTCGACATATATGATGAGTAAACTAAGCAGATGGCGGTGCAACAAAGTAGAAGAAATGCAAGACAACATATGCAAGATACGCGCAATCAATAAAACCTTGCCAAATTAGAACAGGCACCTTGATGGGTGAACAGGACAGGCCATCTGCCTTTGACTCCTCGAGGTTAGAATAGTCATTAGGATCATATTCTGAACAAGAATCAACAGGTGGGGAGCGTATGAGTTTCATTGCATCCAGAATGGCACTCAATGCCTTGGTGCCAATTTTGTAAGTCATTGCGGTGTTTAGCTTCAAGAGTGGACTGCTGCTAGTGCGACACAAAGCAGCTACACAGATCATAGTGTAGATATAACGGGAAAACCGTAAGCATCAGAGTAAAATCAGCAAAGTGGAACTTGCTGGAATATATGTGCTAGTATTGCCGGTACGGCTAGAAAGGCTTCGGATACCAGCTCTCTTCAACTGAAGGTGCGGTACTGTTAATATCAGTGTAACTCTCAAAGGCGACACAGCTCCCCGCATTTCCTTGCTATTCTTATAGGATTCAAGTGGGCAGGCCACTACAAATCCTATTCCCATGTTTACAAAATCCTACGAATCAAAGAGGCCCGAAGAGTTCAAAGTGTCCATACCAACCGACCGTATAGACCTCTACACTGCAAATGTCCCTGCTCATCTTCACTACAAGGAACATACTGTACTACTATCATACTCCCTCCGTTCCAAAATATAAGTCTTGGTAGAGATTTCCACTATGGATCACATACAGATGTATCCAGATACATTTTAGAGTGTAGATTCACTCATTTTGCTCCATATGTAGTCCATGGTGGAATCTATACAAAGACTTGTATTTAGGAACGGAGAGAGTACTTATTAAAGAAGAACGGAACAGGAACATGCTAAAGAAGAGCAAGCAGATTTTGGATAATAAAATGTTCGTTGCGCAGTGCCCACACATGATGAACCAGAGCGCATTAAGAAAGCAACTCCCTGCTGTCTCTCTATATGTGGTGCACGTGCTTTTTCGAAAGTAAAGTAGGAACATTAGCTGACCAATTAAATGTTATCTGTTTTAGTAATATCAGCATCATATCAGATTCATACTTGAGCAACAAGTTTGTGCTTGATGGATTCAGGAGCAGTGCTAAGCAGGTACGATGATGGTACTGAATATAAAGGCATGTCTGCATGCAAGTCATGTGACTTGTGTCATTTGGGTCAGTCGACCATTTCAGGCGGTTGGATGAAGATCCTACGTCTCCTAACCCTTCTTCTTCCTCGTCTCTGATTCTTCCCATACAGAACACCGCACGGGCCGCCGGCCGGACCACCGCCCCCACCGCCTGTGTTCCTCTGCCACCCCCACCCCCACCCCCGCCCCCACCCGCGTCGAGTTTTCTTCGTTCGGCGAGGCCCCACCACCCCCACAACCAAAGTCCCCACCCGAGCCCCTTCGTTCGCACCGATGAACTCCGGCGAGCTCTAAAAAAATTGACTGACCCAATTTTGAAATTTAGTCTACTATGATTTAACTAGCGTGGAATATAAAAGGCGAAAACCATAAGCATTGGGAGTATAGTGTTGAGCGTGCCATGGCGGATCTGAAGGTGCAAACCGGACAAAGGCAACTTCGCAACCAATGTTTGCTTTCAACTAGCAAGTAAGTGATGGACAAGAAATCAGAGTAAAGCAGTGGCGATCAATTTTCTTGCTGCGATAAATAAGTTGAGTAGATACGAAAGAGTACCGCCTCTGGTGCGGCGACATGTATGCATCTGCTGAGAATTTGACGGTGCTGCGGTAGCGATGGCTGTCGGCAGCGTGGAAGCAGATCTAGGAGGGTAGACAGTGGTGGCGGGGCGCGGTGGACAAGACGGTTCTAGGAGCGGCACCGGCAAGGTGGAGGACGGCGGGGATGAAGCGAGAGGACGGGATGCAAGGATCCCGGTCCGAAGCCGTGGATGAGAGAGGTCGATCTCTTTTAATGGACGGCGGCGTCGGGGTATCAGCTCCGGCATGGTGGAGGAGGACGACGGTGGATGGGCTGGCGGACGGAGGAGGCTGGGGTGGAGAGGGTGTTTTGGCGCCCACGGAGTACGAATGGGGAAATGGAGGTGGAGAGGAAGGGGGGAACCATGTCTTCAGGGCGCGCTTGTCTCAAATGCGAGGAAATTTACAAACTTAGCCCCCGTTTCAAATTTCCTACATCACAGCAATATTAGTCGGTTGGGGATAGGACGGTAATCTCGCATACACCGAATATTTGCCGACGAGAGTTTGTTTTTGGCGCCCACCGTGTATGAATCGGGGAGGGAGTCGATTTCGGCCGAGGACACACTGTGTTTTGGCGCCCACCGTGTATGAATCCGGGTGAGAGGCGGTTATGTCACGTTTGAGTGAAATTACAAACCTACCCCTATCGAAACCTATAGAAATCGAGCAGATAGGCTTTGCGTGGCAGGGATAGGCAGTAGTAATTTCCATCTCGCAGATTTTGGTTTCGGGCGGTTACTGCGACTTTCCCCGCTTCGTTCAAATTTTGCAGAGTGCACGTTTACCGTGCCAACTCAATTCGAATCCCGTTTGTATTCTATTTTTTTCGGGCGGGATCCATTTTCGATTGGAATAAAATTCTATATACATCATTTTTTATATATACTTTCAAAAGCACAACACCCTTTATACATAAATATGGTTTACAAATGGCATGATCTCAGATTCATAAGGTTGTATCCATCAATTTGGATTTTCAAATATTTGAAACCACTTTATGTTGAAATCCAATGTATGCATTCCTCGCTAACTGTCTCCAATTAATGTGTGTTTCATGCGGGTTTTTTTACTTCTCAAACATGTATAATGTGTTTCACACACGCAACATATAGTGTAATCCCGTTTAGACATTAATTGCATATAAACCATGCATTGTTTCTAATTAAAGAATCTATGGATCACCAATATTGATAAACTATATAACATTACACGTGTCCCCAAATTCAAATGAATATGCATGTTTGATACACCAATTTGCGTTATGATATTATCGATGTCGTGATCTCCAGTTTAAATATTTGAATCCCATTTAATCCAGATATTCGTCTCATATAACTATCACTCATGCTTATATAGGACTATCTCTCTAGACCTATACGCGTTCATCGTCTCTCGGGTATCTCTCGTGCTACCTGTATGTCGACAATGATCTTTTATCTTCGTAACACACTGACGGTACTCTCTCCCTCGACCTTCATCACTCTATCTCTCTCTAAGTATATCTCGCTCCCTGCTATGTGTCTCTAACTATGATTCTCCATGTGGAATCTCTTTCTCTCACACAAACACAAAACTTTGTCTCCCGGGGTCTCATTTCTCTCTACTATTCCCCTGTGTGCCACTCGCACACCCCTCATACAGAGATGTCTTTCGCTCCTTAGGTATGAGAACCTACGACTCTTCCTCTTAAATATCTCTTTCTCACACACAAACACAAACTCTGTCTCCCAGGGTCTCATATTTCTCCACTGTTCTCTTGTATGTCGCTCACACACACTCTCTCTCCCTAGAGATATCTTGCGTTCCCTCATATGTTTCTCTAGCTATCACTCTCGTTTTGAAATATCTTTCTCTCTCGCAGACACAAAACTCCGTCTCTCGGGATCTCATTTCTCTCCGATATTTGTTTGTATGTGAGTCACATGCACCCTTTCTTCATCTCTCTCACACCCACACCCATAACTCAGCCTTCTGATCCACTCGACTCCTATCTCTAACGCACACTAGCTAGCATCTTTATCTTTCTATTTATCTGTTTCTCCATCAACCTTCTTTCATTTATAGGTTGATCTCTTTTGCACAATCGTTGTGCCTCACTCCCTCTGCTCGCCATAGATGCATGCTCCAGCCCACGCCACTATCTCTTAAAGACAAAAACACATGCTCAATTGTCGGGCCTTCTTCCCTGCATTCTCGCATGCATGCATATTGTCATACCGATCCGTCTCTCCCATGTCGTTGATCTTAGCTTATGACTTATGTCTTCTTTCTTTTATCTCGATCATGCGCGCGCGCACACACACACATCCCACGTATACATGTATACCTCTCACACATGCACGTTGAAGGTCTCTATGTCTCCATACGTAGTTAATTACCCTCAACCCTAACGCCACATCGAATCGTTCTCTTCTTGTGTGCACATAACTTCCGCCTGGATGGGTAAAACACACACTCACACTTAACAATCTCCTTCTAGCTACCCCCTCTCACTCTTCCCCTATATCCCCGAAACCAATAAGACCATCCCTTCGTTTAATTCCCGCCTACATGCACCATCGATATATAGTAGTCTTCCTCGGTGTCTCTCAAACAAACACGTTCTCTCGATGTCGACTACTCTCACGCGCACACACCTTCTCTTCCCTCTCTACGGGCATTTTCTCTCTCGCACCCCATCGTTGGTGGCCTCTACCATACACATTACCTCTCTATGATGAAGCCATGCACACTTAAATTACATCCGCCACCGAGGACCCCGCAACACACACACACCCACACACACACAAACAAACACACACACACGCAGGCACGCACGTACGCACCCACCCACCCACCCACCCACACACACAAACACACACACACACACTAAGACTCCATCTCTCTCTCTCTCTCACACACACACACCCACACACACGCCCACCCACCCACCCACCCACACACACACACTGAGACTCCATCTCACACACACATGCTCTAGGTTGAGCATTTGTTCCTACCACCCTTCATCCACCCTTACCCGTATGATAAACAATCACCTTAATTTACTTGTATAACATGGACAAATTCCACTTTACTTTAGTAGTTAGCAAACTTATCATCTGTACCCTTATAAAAAACCGAGTTGGCGATGATGGTGTGCCTGCCATCTTGTAATATAGACCGTCTGATCTATATCTGACGGATAGAAAGCAAACTATGATAATTTTACAAAAGATAGCCGCACCTCTCTCCACATCCTTATCTCCCACAACCTCATTGCTGAGCAATTAAAAAAGAAAGTCTCTGGAACAATCTAGCATGGTGGCCGCTGCCGCCTGCCGGCGCCGTCCATCCCCATGCCTCCGCCCATTCCGACCACCAGTCACCACCACGCTCCACTCCTCCTCACCTTATCTCTCATCTTTCATTTTTTCGATGACATTCTCGAGATACCAGTTTTCCGATAAAATTCTCGAAATATCATTAGTTTTTACACATGGGATTACTCCTGCATGGGTAAATCACAATAGGTGTTTTGTAAAAAAATGCATATTGATGTTCCGTGCAATGCACGAGCATCTTGCTTGTAATTATATAACGCAAATCACGAGCAGGAAGTGACATTTTTTTACACAACCACGTTAACATGGCCACGTAAATCACTAGCTAAAGTAAATACCATTATACTTATATCCCGATGCAAAAGGTTGAGTACATGTCCGAAGAGTAGAGTCGCACACACGCACTCTGTCTCTCAGAATCACACACACACACACACCAGTTACGTGACGCCCACTTAAGCAGACACGTATGTTACAATTTGTGCACCCGCGGGTACACGTGATGCTGCGCATTTATTTAAGCCGGACGGCGAACCCAAACAGTAGCTGCATTCATTCCCCTCCCGCCGCCTCTTCTCTGGTCGCCGTCGCCCGGATGAGGATCCCCTGACGTGAACAATCCTACCATTCTATCACTGACATGTGGGACCCCCAAGCATGGGTCCCACCAGTCAGCGAAGGAAAGGCAGGGTAAGGCAGTGATAGCCACGTCAGAGGATCCATGTCCCGCCCGGTAGCCATGGCCCGGCCGAAGGTAACAACATACGCCATACTCCCGCCGGAGCGGCTCTTTAATCTGGAAATTTTAGTGGTCATGCATGCATCTTTTTGTGCTAGCACTCCTATATAAGGGTTGACCGGTCGCTTCCCGCGGACGTGCGCGGGCGGTGGAAGAGGAAGGAGAAGGGAAGCGGGCTGTGGAGTAACGTTTTTTACCACAATTTCTTAGGAAACTGAGTGCAATAATTGAGTAGTTTTGCAAACTACCAGTACTACACCTGAAACGGTTCAAAACCTATACTCCCTTGCCAGCGCGCTTCCCGCGTGAAACGGTCAGCGTCGCCCTGGAGCGTCAGTGCCGCATTAATGCCCGGCCAGAGCGGAGGCGACCTCTCACTGGCGCCGGCTTTGAAGCGGCGCGACGGCCGAGAGAGCGCCGCTTCCCGGTGCACCGACTGCTCCGCGTCGAGGCTGGCCATAGGCCCTGTTTGGATCCATGGGTTAGAGTTAGTTTGAGCTAGTTGGGGCTCAAATAGCCCTAAAGTATCCAAGCATGAGGGTTTAAATTGGAGCAAGTTGCACCGAACCCACCAAAAAAACTATCCCACCCAAGAGGTGCTAACTGGAGATAGTTCTCATTGGGACCACTGAAAAATCACTTCTCTCTCTCCATCAAGTGCATTTATTGTCAATCTAACCCTGTCACCCAAACACCTCTTTGGCTACAGTTAGTTCAGGGTTAGTCATGAGTTAGTCTAACCTCTAGCTAAGTTAGAGTATCCAAACAGGAGCAGTATAGGACATGCAAGTTGCTCAAAGCATACAGTCAAATTCGTACGTGAAAGGATTTTTTCTTTTTGAAAACGGAACGTGAAAGGAATTTTTTTAGAATGCTCTTGGCATGTCGCTAACATGTGATGAGTTAACCGACCTCAATAGACGGCAAAAACGCCAGCCCGCCGCACTTTGAGAGAGACGAGGAGGGAGAAGCGATACGGGCTGCTGGATTACTAGAGATAGGTGTCGCACGGAAGCCAAGAAATATGGTGATAGCGTGGGTTAGCCATGTACTAGTATGATGTAACTACACTGGGCTGCCGTGTTTCGTACTCTTCCAGTCCACTGTGGAGATGATTGGTTGATTTTATATCGCTGAATAATATAAAATATTATGAGTGCAGACGCTCCACCCCGAGGTTCCTTGCTCCTTCTCGGTCGTCGGGAATCTATGTTCTTCCACTCTATTTTTTTACGTGAGCTTTGTTCATCCTTTTGCCAACACGCGACACATCTAGCATCAAGGTGCACGTGTCATGCAAGGATCGTTCCATCTATATGAAGAACACGTGGGACTGGAACTACGAGACGGACATGTACCCAGGAGTGGACGTGCGAACCTGTGTAATGTAGCGCAGTAAGTGAAGTAGAAAGGCACAAATAGTATGAACATGCGTGGCATATAGGCATTTGTCTCTTACTACCACTAAATGTTGTACGTGCAATGCCCGGTGATGTTATGGAGTACGTGACTAAGTACTCTACTACTACTATATTAATTGGAGGCACATATTAGGTTTTATATTTGTTTACGTGTATGCCCCGAGACCTTCCAACTAGACGTGTCTTTCTCTCCGGGTCGCACTTTGTATCGTTCATACCACTAGTACAGTAGTACTACTACGTGTGGTCTCCGACCCAGAAGTGGAGACGCTCTACCACGCTGTTCATGTCCCACTCCTTTCGCTGACGTGTGCGACATCCAGCACGTGCCGTGTGTTTGGCACTCCTTCGTCGTAAGAGTTGAAACGCTAGCATTCATTAGAAATAAAAAATAAATATAAATCACCAGTGATACTATACCACGCGGTTTCCTTGCTCCTCGATATCGGAAAGAATACTTCCGCTCGCCGACATGTGGGACGTCGACCATCCTGGTCCACTTGCCATGCCCGCAGAACTCCAAGGGAGAGTCACCCCGGTCGTCGCGCCGCAGTAATTACTAATGAGCCGTCAAATCACAGGCCCAACCTTTACCCACTGTGAAGTTGCTCGGACGAAGGAACCATCATGACTTCGTTGAATTCCGCTTCTTGAAGAAAACTACTGTACCAGCAGTACTGCTAGCTACAGTAGTTACTCCAGCAGAGGCCTCCTTTGGTTCATAGGATAGGAATTTTATAGGAATATGAAAATCATAGGAAGTGAGATGACATGCATCTCAATTCCTATAGAGAAAGAGATGCCATTTGATGCATAGGATAGGAATTTTTCCATTGAGTCTAGGCTAATGTACTGGTAATTTGCTCTAAAAACTACAGTAGTAACTAGTAGTACTGTTACATGCTCGTAATTAATTAAACAAACGTACGGGCGACACAGACACACACACACTAACTACTAGTACTACTACTTCTCACATGCTGGCCAGACGCCGTCGTTCTCCTTCCCGGCTTTGTCGGCGACACCCCACCGTGCTTGGATCTCCGCCGACCTCTCCGCAGCAGCGCGTGCGTCCTCTTCTTTCTTGCGGCGGCGGGCCTCTCTTTTCTTGAGTGCTTTCTGACTTTTCCGCTCCCTCTGTGCGGCTTTGGCCGCCTCTTGCTCTACCGCCCATTCGGCCTTGGCAGCTTCAAATTCCGCCCACATAGGTGTGAGGTCGCGAGCGGCGATGAACTCGGCACGGCGGGATGCCACCGCTTGCCTACCATTCTGTGTGCGGTCGTGGGCGGCGAGGAACTCGGCGCGGCGGGATGCCATCGCTTCCTTACCGGTTAGTGTGCGGCGCGGTGGCATGAACGACGCTTGGTGACAGCTCTGGGGTGGAGTGGCCGGACAACCGTAAAGTGCATTGGTTTGTCAAGAGCTCAAGGACAGAAGACGAAGGAAATTTGGATTCCCCTTCAATCATGGTCATTTATTACCGAGTAAAATGCATTGGCGGTCATTGAACTTGTCTTGATAGCTCACTTTGATCATTGTATACGAGATATGGTGATTATACGGTCACTGGCTCAGCGTATAGCTCCGTATTTGTCTGGTTGACCAGTCAAACAGTCCGCATGCGCCTCATCAGCTCATGTTCTTTATCTATCTATCTATGCGGGCCTACCTGTCAGTGGAGAAAGAAATAAAAACTAAAATTATGCGTATGTGACATTACTGTTTAGACGTTTTCTGGAGGCCTCCGCGAACACCGAGCATGTATTCACCTGGCTCAACACCAACGGTCATACTCGTGACTCGGCGCCTTGCTCATGTATATCGTCCATCACAACGACAATCTATAAAACAGCCTAGCTAGAGAGGGTACTATGGTGCGGAGTATGTACTATCGTGAGCAACCGATCATAGTGCCACTGCACACGAGTGTGTGTCTGATCGATTCGTCCATTATTCGTAAGTTATGTATGGTTGTGTGGTGTCTAATGGTGGTCATCGAATGCTAGCTGGCGACAGGAGCGGTTGCATGGACGCCTGGTTGTCAATACGTGCCGCATACGCTTCAAAGGCTCGTCATCCATGAGTTCACATTTTACCACCACGCCAGCGTCTGACCACCCTGGCCTACCGAAACCCCTTCCATCACTAGCGCGCGCTTCCCGCCTGAAACGATCACCGTCTCTCTAGAACGTCAATGCCGCATTCACCGGCCTTAACTGCAGGTGCAGTTGGTGTGTCACTGCCTGATGCCCGTTTGGCCCACATGTCAGTGAGACAACGCACCTGCGGTTAAGTCACTGAAGCAGCATTCGCATTCACGCCCGACGCGACCTCTCACTGCCACCGGCATTGCAGCAACGCGACGACCGAGAGAGTGCCACCCGCGCGGCGTCCCGGTGCAAGCGACTGCTCCGCGTTAATGACACAACGGCTGCTGACGAACCTACTCCGGTGCCAGCCGTCCATCCGTCTGCCGCGGCTCATTGCCATTCGCCCGCTATATTAACTTGAGCCCCAGCTCCCAGCCATAGCCAAAGACCCACACTCATTCTCCTCCGGTCCCTTCCTTCTGTTGGAACCACTCCAACCATGGCCTCCGGACACTCCAAAGCTCTCTTGGACGTACTGTCGCAGGAGCAGACGAAGGTCATCGGTGGCTCCGCTCCAGGCGCGCTCCAAAGCTCTCTTGGACGTACTCTAGCAGGAGCAGACAAAGGAGATCGCCGGCTCCCCCCGGCCGCCCTCCGCCGCCACGACCACGAAGCCGGCGCGCGTGCGTGGGCGCAGCCGGCAGCGAGGAAGAGTAGTACACGGTAGGTCGCCACCGCTCTAGTCCCAGGAAGGCCACCGCTCCTCCACTCAGTCGACGCCAAGCTTGGTGGGATAAAAATCGGCGGCCGATTAGCCGCTTGACGGCGACGTGGAGGCGGAAATCTTCATAACCTTGTGCTCCGGAGGAGGAGGTTATCGAGGCGGATAAGGAGGAGGCAAAGGCAATGGCCGGCTTTCTCGGGTTCATGGCCGGACATGGTGGTCGGGGCCCGGCGATCGTTTAGATTAGGTTTACAGTAGGTTTTAGTACGGTTTGTGCGAAATATGTAATGAATTTCGTCCAGTTTATAGGAAAAGTTCTCGAAATGTAATGAATTTCATCCGGTCAATTTGAAATTTGCTTTGTTTGCACGAATTTCGTCCGGTTAGTTCATATAGTTGTCGAAAGGTATGCGGGCAGCATTGGATGGCATCCATCAGTGTCCTCGGACAGATGCCGGTGTAAATTTGAGGGCCAGCGCTGGAGATGCCCTAACTATCATGCTATAATCGCTAACAGTGCTCCATTATTTCGCAGGGAACAGTTATCCCTCGATCAAAATCAGATCCGCCGTGTTTCGCACTCCTCCCACGTAAGAGTGTAGACTCTTGCTTACATAAAAATGGAGCAAGTGGACGGCACTGTAGCACGTCATATCACTCAAACTAGCCCGCCTAACGCGCGGGAAAGCACCGCCCTCGTCATTTTGTTCTGGATTTCTATCAATCGATCGCACGAAAATGTTACGCTTTGCAAGTTCAAAAGGAAAAGGCGGCACACTTACAACTCGTACACGTCGCACCCCCGACAGTCCGGCTCGCACGCTGCTCACCAGAGGGGACACGCGTTGTCTTGCATTTTCACTGACATGTGGGACTGCAATTGAATAAACCATCGATAGCCGAAATCTAATCGCTCGGCGGGCGTCGGCTGAGAGGAGAGAGACGGGGGAGGGAGAAGAGATCGCCCGCCCGCCGTGCACGGACTCCAAGAAATATGTGGTGATAATGTGAGGTGGGCCATGCGGGAGTCCGTACCGCTTCCAAGCCCGCTTCTTACTGGCCCACCAAAACCCCTCCCCCACCCCACCACCTCCCCACGCGCGCTCCCCCCCTCAGAGGCTAGCTGCCCGCATTCATAGCAAGTACTATAGCTCGCACTGGTAAAATTCTGGGCTATAAAGGGCATGTACAATGGTTCATAAGATAGTCTTATCATAAGTCTTGCATGTAATTTAGAGATGACAAAAAAACATGTGTACAATGGATCATGTCTTAGCCTTATCTTCAATAACTAGTTATTCCTAAAAACATGGTGAAACATATTATGCTAAGAGATCATCTCTTGTATTCTCGACAAGCCCGCTTATGTGGAGGAGAGAGAGGCATTGACAAAGTCAAGGAGTGGGATCTGCAGGAGCCCGTCTCTACACGTGCTCCTAGGTATAAAAAAACTAATTCTAAAAAAGAGGCATACAAAACAATTGTGTCTAAAAAAGAAAGGTAAAAAACATTTGAGAGGAAATAGATAGAGAGAAAGTGAGAAAAAGTTGTAACCTTATAGTCAACACTATGGTAGTATTACATGAGGAAGGAGGGAGTGGTGCACATGCCAAGTTCACTGGGCTGCCGTGTTTCACACTCCTCCGTCGTAACAGTGGAGACAATAGGTTTCATCAAAAATAAACAATGAATACTCGTTGCTCGTCCACTATATCGGAAAGAATACTTTCATTCGCCGACATGTGGGACGTCGACCATCCTGGTCCACCTGCCATGCACAAAATTATCCTGGTCCACCTGCCATGCACAAAGTTAGTCGGACGAAGGAACCATCATGACTTCGTTGAATTCCGCTTCTTCATGAAAACTTACTCTACCCGCAGTACTGCTACCACACGCGAAGACTGGACGGCACTGTACCACGTCATATCACTAAAACCCACTAGGCCAAACTAGCCCGCCTAGGATTTGTACTCCCTCCGTTTCAAAGTTAGTAGTACAAAGTTGACTCATCTATTTTGGAACGGAGGGACGTCTCTGTACTGCTATGATTTTGTGTTGTACGTCTCTGTACTTTTGCTACGATTTTCCTACCCTATGAACCAAATGAGGCCTGAATGTATCCGTGTCGACTATTGTCTGATCGATCGCTAAGCCTACAATTTTAGGAGCTTGGGCTATTGGCCGATCGACGACGGATCAGTATAAGCGTACCACGAGCTCATCAGCCCCAACATTTCTCTTCGGTGAGTGTTTTGCAAGTACTATAGCTCGCACAGTAGCTAGCCTACTAACACCAAGAATCATCAAATAAGCCCTGCTGATATGATAAACAGTTCAAACTTACATCTAAGCATGCCATATATTACATCAAAAGCTGGTGAGGATACATCTGTTTCCATAACTCGGAGAGGGTTCGCATGATTCACTATCAAACAAAAGTAGCAAGTACCGCCCACACAAGACAGTGCACTAGCCCTAAGATGGTTTGATAACACGCATCGTTCTGGTAATTAAACACAGGGCAATGCAAACTACCCTGAAGGATTAGCGCGACCAACTATTTCTTGTCATCGATCTCTCGGGCAATGACCACAGCACGGACAGCGGCATGGGAATCGATCTCTGGGGCGATGTCCACAGGACTGACCGCGACATCAGAATCGATCTCTGGGGCGATGTCCACAGGATGGACAGCGGCATCGGAATCGATCTCCGGGGCGATGCCAACAGGACGGACCGCGACATCGAAAACGATCTCTGGGGCGTTGTCCACAGGACGGGCCGCGACATCGGAATCATCAAGGACGTCCACCGGCACCTGCACAACCCTAACATATTAGCAAGCACATTGCAAATAATCAAAAACCACAACTTTCGGTAATAAGCCATTATTTTTTACCTTGTGCAGCTCACCGGGGGATCCCATCCCTCCGGGGGCCATCTCCTCGTCCTCGATGGGGGCCATCACCTTGCCAGGGGAATACTGCTTCTCAACGGCGACTATCTCCTCAAACTCGGCCTTGAGCCTCGCATAGGTGGCCATCAGAGTTTCTGGGGTAGGCACGGTGGGGCCCTTGCTGTTCTTCCAACTTTCTTTGAGGAGTTCGTCCGCCAACGTCGTCAACTCTTTGGCCAGTGCTTGTTTCTTGGAGTTCTTCGTCTCCATGGGTTGGCCCGCCAACATGGTCAACTCGTTGGTCGGTGCTCGCTTCCTGGAGATCGCTGTCTCCAGTGGGTTGTCCGCCGGCAACTCTTTGCCTAGTGCTCCAGGATCCATCAATGAACTGACAAACAAAAAGCAATCGAAAGGAAACCACAATCGCAATGAAAACGGGAAAAGAATAGGCTGTGAGAATCGGTCGGTGCTTCGCAAAAAGAAGATTCTTGGAATGAAAATATAGCAGCATCACTGATTCGCCCACCTTTCCTTCGTCGGTACAGAAGAAAAATGGCAGAAGTGAGTAGCCTGGAGTGAGGTTTTCTTCAAGAAAGGGGAGAAAGGGCTTCAACGAGCGTTCCAGTGAAATGATGGTTGCTTCGTCCAGTCCAACTTCGAGGCCACTTTACCACTGCTGGTAAAGGTGTGGGTTTTGTGATATGACGGGTCATGACGGCCACACCGGGGTGACCGGTGAGTTTCGACTGTAGCACCTCGCTGTGATTTGGTGGATGGCACGCGGGCCCGGATGCTTTGATGTCCCGCATGTAGATAGAGCGGCTAGTCATATAGGAGTGCTCAATATTGTGCACCGCGACCAAGGCGGAGAGGAAAACGAGAGAACTACGTAATTAATGCATGAGTTTAATTAGGGTAGTTTTGTAAAGTACGAGATACATTCCTCCAATCGCAAAATGCCTTGGTTGATGAGATTTGAGATTTGAGCCCTATAAACCGGAAGGGATGAGATTTGAGATTTGAGATACTGCACGCGGTGTAGTCTAGTCACTTGTTGGAATCTCTAGAAAGACTTATACCGCATGATTCTTTGCTCCTTCTTACTACTACGTACTACTTCGCCGACATGTGGGACAGCCAGCAGCATCCGGGTCGACGTAATACGTGTCATGCACCAGATTAGAGTGCGGAACGGAAGGGGGGCATCACCCCGGTCGTACCGCCTGGCCCTGTTTGGATACTCTAACTCAGTTAAAGGTTAGAGTTAGATTCTAATCCTGAACTAACCCTGAAGTAACTCTAGCGAAAGAGGTGTTTGGATGACAGGGTTAGATGGAGCGCGGATACGGCGAGGTGCCTTCATGGGCGGTGCGAGAGGGAGGGAGGGAGAGGACGAGAAGCTTCGAGGAAGTGGGGAGGGATCTGCTGCGGGGAGAGCGAGAGAAAAATGTGTTTTTTAGTGTCCCGAGAAGAACTAACCCAAATAAGCACCTCTTGGGTGGGTT
Organism: Triticum aestivum; assembly: GCF_018294505.1. NCBI lineage: Eukaryota > Viridiplantae > Streptophyta > Magnoliopsida > Poales > Poaceae > Triticum > Triticum aestivum. Next base: position 28,840,957 of record NC_057808.1, read on the forward strand.
AGATTTTTTTGGGTTAGTTGAGTTCAAACTAACCCAAACTAACTCTAACACATGGATCCAAACAGTAACCCAAACTAACCCTCCTGTTTGGATATTTTTGGGTTAGTTGAGTTCAAACTAACCCAAACTAACTCTAACACATAGATCCAAACAGTAACGCGCCATCAAATCGCACAGCCCGACCTTTCCAGCAGTAAGTAAGTTGAATCCGCTACTCCCTCACCCTCCCCGCCTCTCTGTCAAACCGCCTACACGAAAACTGCCGCGCGTACTGCCCGAGAAAAGCCACGCCCCAACTTTTAACGACGAGAAAATAGTTCAAGCTTGTTCGTTCTATATAAATACTAGTATTGTATGTTTATTCACCCGTGGGGTTGTTCAATGAATGGAGGGCCGGGGAGCACAAGTGAACAATACTACTACTAGTAGTAAGTAGGAGTCGTATAGGTAGTCACCTTAAATAGAGAGTTTCTTTTCTTTAATGCCACGTACACAAATTGAAACGCTTGTTGTGGAGGGAAAAAGATAATCACTCCACTATATATGTACGCAGGGGCCTCAACACTTGCTTTACTAGGGTTGCTCTCTTCATTCTCTCATCCTCTCCAGATATAAACAAGACATCGGTAGCGACATTTTCTCTCTGCTCACCGCTGGTCACTTCTGCTCTCCGACTAGGCCGGATCCCTTCGGCTGGTGTGTGTAGAGGACTAGGTGCATCGTTCACGCGGTCATCGCCTGCGAGGGAGGAAACCCATAGCTGCCGGAGGGGCCCGATCCTCTGCCCGTGCTGTTCTCTCTGACACAGTGTCGACTCGGGAGGTCCTCCGACCCTTCTTGTCCCTGCCGTATTGTCCGCAGATCCGACCTACCGCCGCCGACATCCCGATGACCCTCAGGTATAAGTTCTTTGAAAGCGGCCTTGCTCTACTGCCCCAGCTCCCCACGTGTCTGCATGTGCATCTTTTTCTACTCCCATCAGCTCTTCCAAAGCCACCTAAATTTTTAGTATTAGTAGAGGTAAAGCTACTTCATGCATTCGAATCTAGGGCTTTGTTCAAACAACGAAGAAAAGGGGGAAAGTTGTAGCATGAATCTAGGACTTGATTCAAAGAGGAAATAATATGGTGAAAGTAGTAGAGACGAGATACCCAACCCCGGTCTCTTGGTTGAAAAGGGAAATAATGGGAAAACGCAGTACAAACTGGATAAGGAATATATCTATTATTGGTTGAAAAAAGGATAGAAAGTGGCGGCTGGTGGACAAGTCAACAGAGTATGTCCAGGATTAGATTTGTTGCCCTCACATAGTAAAAGGTCTCCAGGATTAGAATTGCTGCCCTCACATAGTAAAAGGTCTCAGGATTAGATTTGCTGCCCTCACATAGTAAAAGGTCTCCAGGATTAGATTTTCTGCCCTCACATAGTACAAGGTCTCCAGGATTAGGTTTGCTGCCCTCACATAGTAAAAGGTCTCCAGGATTAGATTTGCTACCCTCACATAGCATGAACAAACTCGGCATCACCACTTTATGCCTCCTTGTAGGTACATTGTGCTGATGCGTCCACTGTCGCATGTCCTTATACCAACCTTTTGCTGTTGTTAATGTAAGGGCGCATGTAAAATGAAGCGATCACACTGTTACCGTAGGGACATGTCTAACCAGTGTTATTGTTAAGCTAATGCCTCCAGTGATAAGATGCAATTAAACTGTGTTACAAATGGCACTCCTGCTGTTTTCCCCAGTATGATAAGTAAGTTGCTCCTTTACGCTGCTGAGTGTCCTGGTGTCCCCACGGTCCCATGCCCTTAAACCAACTCTTTAGCTGCTGTTGATTTACTGTATCTGGTAAACAAGCAATGCCACCATTAAAGTAATCCCATATTTGAGGAATCTCATTGTTGATCGTAATGCTTCTGGTAACATGAAGCATTGCTGACGCTTTAAAATTTCTACTGTCCTTGCGTGTTTGCCATGAACATAATTAAGATGCTTCTTTTCATTTCGTATATGTTTCGTATATTCCTATTGACCAGCAACTGTTTACTTTCTATCTTTTTGTGCAGATAGGGATATCCATTTCACCTTGTTGCTATTGTGACCTTTTGGTGAACTGCACAAAACATTTTTTTTGGAATGAGTGTCTTGTGCAGTTCAACTAAAATGTCACGTGGACAACATCTCTCAATTTGTGGAACTGCACAAAATGTGATTGGAGTTTCCAAAATCTCCATCAAGTTCTGCTGGTAATCTCGTGCAACATTTTATTAGCCTTTGCAAGATGAGCCGTCACTGTCACCAGAATGTTACTTTATTTTAGTGGAACTGCACAAAAGGATAAGAAAATTGTAGTTGCACCTTACATGAGCCAGGAAACCAACCTTAATATTCCTCAATTTTAGTGCAACTACTAAAGAAGAACCTGCCAGCTCACGAGAGCAAGTACTCCTTGCTAGCTGAATGATGCAATCTTTGCTTCATTTCGGGTGAACTGCAGAAAAAGGCGCATGAATTGAATCATGGAACTCCAGGCAGGCCTCATCCTAGTGGAGCTGCAGGTTGAGTTCAAGGAGGCCACTATTAAAGTGAAATCATGCTCTTCTTGTTTGTGCTGTGCAAATAGGAATACTCAACTACAGATGTTGTGATGGTCAAGAGCATTCGCCAAGTTCTTCGATTGTATGACATGGCTAGCCAAGATGGATTTAATCTTGATATTCACTTTATCAAAAGGCTCTAATGGGTTGGTTCTGAATCTTGCAAGCTGGGAATCAATGAGATGTGTAGGCATCTTTGTTGTACTTATTAGTTGGATATTATTTGTTGGTTCTGAACCTTGCAAGCTGGGAAACACGACATGATGATGCAGAGGACAACAACCATAACAAACAGTTCAAACTTGGTAGTATTATCTTTTGTGAAAGTGCGACAAATGTGCTGATCGTGTGCGTCCTGAGAATAATAATTCTAATTGTTGTGCATGTTGATCCTGTGGCACTGATAGAACGAGCCAATGCATTGCTTGTTTTAAGTATACATTTCTATTAAAGCTAATTAAATTTAAGTAAAGTGACCACTAACTCCTGTTATTACAGTACCAATACAGACCCGCTCGTGAACCGACGTGTGGCCGGAGTAGGTTTCTTAATGGAGGCGTTTGAATGCACCGAGGGTGCATCTTCTGCCGGGCGTGCAGCGGACGAGGGAGGGGTAGTAACTGTTGTTGCATGTACACACTCAGTTTACTGTTGAATCCAGTTCCCCAAGAGCTGAAAAACGAACTGCTGCCGCCGCCTACACACTCATTCACTTGAAGAGACTACAATGGCCATCCGAGGGGCGAGCCTGCTGGATATGGACTTCAACAAGGAGTTCCCCTTTGAGTTCTCCATTCAGTCCTATGGCTGCACCAAGTTGAATGTGATGTACACCAACGATCCGGAATCGGTGAAGCTCTGCCTCGCCAAGTTCAAGCAGTACCTACAGGGTGAGAAAGCACAAGCACTACTAGGAAAAGGGCTATTGCTAATATGGACATTAATGGCGCACCATGTATGTGGTGTGCCATTAGTGTCCTCATTACTAATGGCGCACCAGACACAGGGTGCGTGCGCCATTACTAACAAATTTTATTTTTTTATTTTTCCAAAACTATTAATGGCGCACCATGGCACAGTGCGCCATTACTAGTTTTAACTAGTAATGGCGCACCACACACTCTGTGCGCCACTACTAACAAATTTTTTTTACTTTTTTTTTCAAAACTAGTAATGGCGCACCTGGGTACAGTGCGCCATTACTAGTTCAAACTAGTAATGGCGCACCACATCCACGGTGCGCCACTACTAACAATTTTTTTTTGCAAAACTGGTAATGGCGCACCATGTAACAGGTGCGTCATTAGTAACCAGGGTTACTAATGGCGCATTTTTAGGTGGTGCGCCATTAGTAACCTGAGACCAGCTAGATATTTTGGACAGCCACCTACCACACTCACTTTCCCCACTTCATTCTCTCCACCTCCTCCTCCAAGCTTGTCTCGGCTGCCTCTTCCTCCTCACCTCTTTTGCACCATAGATTCACCCAAATTAAGTGGTTAAATTACCTTTTTTTGATAGGTAAGTAAGGGGAAAGCTTTCTTTATGTTGTAGATCTACTTTTTTCTCCCTCCAACAACGTGCACATGCACTTTTTATGGCCTAGCTAGATATACGTATGTTTGTGGTGTTGCATATATGTTTGTGTTTGCAGGTACCGGTATTTGAAATGCGATAGTTGCCAATATTTTGCCGGAATGTTGATTCATTTCCGTTTCGGCGAGAATTTGGCACTATGCATTCTTTTTGGTCCTATTTTAGGCAAAGTCATGCCAAATTTTTTTCTTGGTTCTAAAATATCGTTTTGCTCTACCCCACAGGCGACCATGGTCCGCACGATGACCGAAGGCATCGTGAATAGGTTTTTGAGCTCCACGAAGGCCGAGATGCTTCAAAAGAACGAGACGGAGATAAGATGTCCGTGTCGAAGATGCAAGCTGAAGAGCCTTATTACGGACCAGGATTCCGGACAGGTGCGGGACCACCTGCTCTTGCGTGGTTTCATGGATGGCTATCGGTGGCATGGTGATGAAGATGACTATGAAGTCGTCCATGGGGGCCGGGCAAGAAATGAGGAAGGGCAGCAAGACAACCACCGCAGCGAGGGCGGGCGAGAAGACGAAGAATCTCCAGGACATGATCACGACGGTGATGCAGTACACAGTCATCATGTAGAAGATGCCGGACATGATGATGAGGAAGATCAAGACGAAGGGCATGATCATGAAGATGAAGATGCCGGAGCAGACGACGATGGACCATCGATGGGCTGGGTGCAGGACCCTCATATTCAAGAGCTGCTTCTCAAGCAGACGGATAACGCAAGAGCTGCCGCCCGAGAGAAAGCCAAGCTGGATCAACTGGAGATAGACGCGGTTACTCCATTGTATGAAGGATGCAGGCCCGAGGATACCCGCCTGAAAGTAACGCTCATGGCTCTGGAGATGAAGGTAAAACACAAAATGACCGACGCATGCTTCGACGAGAACATGTCATTCTGGCACGAACGTCTTCCCAAGGGGAACAAGTGCCCGACCAGTTTCGAGGAGGCGAAGAAAATCGTGTGTCCTCTGGATTTACCGCACGTGAAATACCATGTGTGCATGAACAATTGCATCATTTATCGGGACGAGCACGCGGAGTCTACCATATGTCCGGTGTGCGGCGTCACTCGATACAAGAAGAGGAAGAAAGCTCCTCGAAAAGTGGTGTGGTACTTTCCGATCACTCCTCGTCTGCAGCGGTATTTCGCGGACCCTAAGCTAGCAAAGCTCCTGCGTTGGCACGCGGATAGGGAGGAGAAGAAGCGAGAAGATGACGGAAATGATCCGGAGATAAATAAAAAAGACAAGATGCTGAGTCACCCTAAGGATGCGAGCCAGTGGCAAGCGTTGAACTTCGAACACCCAGAATTTGGGGACGATCCAAGGAACATCGTGCTGGGCGCGAGCACCGATGGAGTCAATCCGTTTGGCAGCCAGAGAAGCACACATAGCACCTGGCCTGTGTTTGTGTGGATGTACAACCTTCCCCCTGGTTGTGCATGAAGAGGAAGTACATTCACATGAGTATGCTAATTGAAGGGCCGAAACAACCAGGGAACGACATCAATCTGTATCTGGGGCTGCTGAAAGAGGAGCTAGACACGCTGTGGAAAACGCCAGCCAATACGTGGGACGCCGCAGAGAAAGAATATTTCCCTATGAGAGCCGCACTGCTCACGACGGTGCACGACTATCTCGGTTACGGATATCTCGCGGGGCAGGTGGTCCACGGATTTTCTGGATGCGTCAGGTGCATGGATGACACAACGTATCGCCAGCTAGATAGAGATCCCGGGTCTTCGAAAACCGTGTTCATGGGACATCAAAGGTGGCTTCGCGACGATGACCCATGGAGAAAACGCAAGGATCTGTTCGATGGTGAAACCGAACCCCGAAGACGCCCGCGTACGAGGAGCGGCGAGGAAATAGACGAGCTGTTGAAAAATTGGAAAGATTGCCCACTGCCGGGAAAGAAGCAAAAGGCGCCAGAGCCGGGAAAGAAGCGAAAGGCGCCAGAGCCGCTGCTGAAGGTATGGAAAACGAGGTCTGTTTTCTGGGACTTGCCGTACTGGAAGATCCACCGTGTGCCTCACAGCCTTGATGTCATGCATATCACGAAGAACGTGTGCGAGAGTCTGCTTGGTACCCTGCTCAACATGCCAGAGAGGACCAAAGATGGGCCGAAAGCAAGGGCAGACTTGAAATCAATGGGCATCAGGGAGGAGCTTCACGCTAATGATGATGATGATGAGGCGAAGCAGGACACGGAAAGTCGTCGCAAAGGCAAAAAGGCCAAGAAGATCGGAAATGACTACCCTCCCGCGTGCTTCACTCTAAGTCAGGAGGAGATCGAGCAGTTTTTCACCTGCCTCGTAGGAGTAAAACTTCCTTACGGTTACGCGGGGAAGATAAGCAGATACCTAGACTCAGCGAAGCAGAAGTTCAGCGGGATGAAGTCTCACGACTGTCACGTGCTGATGACGCAGATACTTCCAGTTGCAATCCGTGGGATCATGGACGCGCACGTCCGTGAAACGCTATTTGGCCTATGCAACTTTTTCGACGTCATCTCTCGGAAGTCGGTTGGCGTGAGGCAACTCAGAAGGCTACAGGAAGAGATCGTGGTGATACTATGCGAGCTTGAGATGTACTTCCCGCCCGCATTCTTCGATGTTATGGTGCATCTGCTGGTCCATATCGTGGAGGATATCATCCAACTCGGGCCGACGTTCCTGCACAGCATGATGCCGTTCGAAAGGATGAATGGTGTCATCAAAGGATACGTTCGCAACATGTCACGTCCAGAGGGAAGCATAGCCAGGGGCTTTCTGACCGAAGAGTGCATCTCCTACTGCACGAATTATCTAGGCATCGAGAACCCCGTTGGTCTGCCCGTCAACAGGCACCTCGGCAGGCTCGCTGGATGGGGTCACCGCGATGGTCGCCGCGAAATGCATGTCGACTTCGAGGGTCGACTCGCCGACTTTGAAAGAGCAAACCTAGTCGCGCTACAACACATAGACGTGGTCGATCCTTGGGTGGTAGAGCACAAAACCTTTATTGAGAAGACGTACAATGACCGAGGCCAACAGAGGACGGACGGAGATATAATCAAAGAGCACAACTCATGTTTCACGCGTTGGTTCAAGGAGAAGCTTCTGTCGTACCCTTTACATGAGGATTCTTCCGCGGAAGAAAAACTCATATTCGCCTTGTCACAGGGCGCCGAGCACAACCTGATGACCTATGAGGCGTACGATATCAACGGCTACACATTCTACACCGAGGACAAGGACATGAAGAGCGATGGTTATCAGAACTCCTGGGGTAACGATGGAATCCTACACCGGTAACGACAAGGACAGATACTACGGAAGGATCGAGGAGATCTGGGAGCTGAGCTACGCCGGAGAGAAGGTCCCGATGTTCCGTGTCAGATGGGCCAAGAGCGTCCTAAAAGAAGACCGGTATTTCACCACCATGGTTATACCCGAAGCCAAATCCAAGACCGCGGGCGCAAACGTCACCGTGAAAAATGAGCCATGGGCACTGGCTTCCCAAGTGGACCAATGCTTCTTCATTATCGACCCGTCAAAGCCCAGTCGTGTTGTCGTGAGGAGAGGCAAAAGGAAGATCATCGGAATGGATGGAGTCGCCAATGAGCAAGACTTCGACAAGTACGGCGACCTGAAGATGGAACATGACGACGACGATGAAGTGCCATACACCACAAGAAGAAGCAGGACCACCCTACCTAAAGGACGTCCATTCAACAGAAGAACTCCATTTGCGAAAAAGAAGGGCAAGAAGATTGTGAAAAGATAGCTAGCTAAGATCAATTTTATTTAAATCGTAGTGTTCATTTCTCGATTGTATTTTGACATATGGAAATGGGCGGCACTTTTTGAATTCATGAATATTTTGAAATCTGATAGATAGCTAGCTAAGATGATATGATGATGATGGCTTTTAGGGTGCCTCGTCATCGATAAACCCTAAATGATGAAAACTTAGGCTTTTGGGGTGCCTCGGCGTCGACAAACCCTAAATGATATAACCTTGGCTTTTAGGGTGCCTCGACATCGACAAACCCTAAATGATAAAACCTTAGCTTTTAGGGTGCCTCGGCATCGATAAACCCTAAATGATGAAAACTTAACTTAGCATTTAGGGTGCCTCAGCGTCGACAAACCGTAAACGATAAAAGCTTAGCTTTTAGGATGCCTTGGTGTCGACAAACCCTAAATGATGAGACCATGATAATTCCTCACAAAACAACCCTTAAATAACACTGAGCCATCATGCCATCACCCTTGAAGCCTTGTGGGCATTTGCAGCCCTTAGCTTGTTCATTCTGTAGATTTCCAAAATTCAGTTTTGTACCGCACATCGAAGCCAACTTTTTGGCGACATTCCTCGAGAATTAGGTTATTTGGTCAACTTAGAGATCTTGTTCCTTGACAATAACCAACTTTTTGACCAAACTTTTTTCCTATTTAGAGCAAAACATGGCCCACAACGATGAGGCCGGCGGTTCGGGCAAGGCATTCTGGGAGCTGTCCCAGGAGATGGAGGAAGAACCTCACCGCTATGAGGACGTCGCGGAAGACACCGATCCCGACTACACAACCCCTAGTGGCGTCGGGGATGACACCACTGATGGTGCCGCCGAGGATGCCACCACTGATGATGGCAGTGCACGCACAGATGGCAGCCAACCGAAGAGGCAACGGAAGGACCGGCGCCCGAACGTGCTCGGCACCGTCAAGGAGGAATTTACTGAAGTGTCCTCCGAGGGGCATCCAACGGTGCCCAAAGAAATAGTCAAGGGGTACGCGGGACAGCTCGGGTGCATTCTCCGGAGCACCATCTCGATCAACACCAAGAACCTAAGGCATCGTGACCGAGGGAATTTGCGCAACCTCCTCTTCACGAAGCTGCACGAATGATACAAGTTCCCCGGTGACTTCGCAAACACACGCCTCTCAGGGAATAAAGTGAACAGTGCCGCCCTCACAAAGATGAGCACGGCCCTGGCTACTTGGAGAGCTGCGGTGAAGAGCATGATTGAAAAAGGTGATAGTTATGAGAAGATCAAGGAGAAAAATCCTTCGATCAGCGAAGATGACTACCAGGAGTTCAAGAACAAGTGCGAGAGCAACACATCTGCGGAATCAAGTCAGTGGGGGAAAGATATGCGGGACTTGAACTTAGGGGTCCACAAACTCGGTCCCGACGGTTACAGAGTGGCGGAACCTATATGGGACAAGGAGGACGCAGAGCGTGCCGAGCAAGGCCTACCGTCCCTCTTCGAGAAATACCGTGACAAGCAGACCAGGAACTATGTCAGGGCCCGGTACAAGATTGACCCGGTAACCAAGGAGCTTACCACGGATCCGAAGACCAAGGCGCTTGAGCGTGTTCTGGTAAGGAATACACCCCCACGTAATTAGCTCCATATGGTTGCATTCTAATTAATGAAGCCAAATTTCTAAATGGTTCACGTTCCTTCCGCAGGACACTGAAAGCAGTAGCGCGGGGTCGTCTCAGAGCTCCCCTTTCGACACCCCTTTAAATAGGGCGTTGAACGTAATGAAAAACAAGGATAAGCTCAGTAAGCCATCGTCAGCTGGTTGTGTGGCCGGCAAAGGCTTGTCCACGAAATGGTCGGAATACTATACTACTGGGCGAAAGGAGAGAAAGACCAGCTCGGAAAGCCAGGAGCGCGAGGTTCAACAACTCAAGGCACAAGTGGCGCGGATTCCGGAGATGGTCGAAGAGCAAGTGCGAGACCAACTGGGAGCGACGATCACCGCCATTATACCTACCTTGGTTTCTGGGCTGCAGGCATGGATGGCGGGCGGCCAACAGGGGCCGCCCCCGATTCCCAGCTTCACGGGCAGCAACTCGCGCAACGCGCCGGCGGCGCCATTGGTGTCTCCGGCGGAGGCGGCATTGGTGTCTCCCGCGGCGGCGCAGGCATTGCAGCTTAATGCACCCGGGTGTGGGAAGAATACGCCGGCCGGCACCTCGGCAGCAAGCGGCCCCTCCGTCAATTGCACGCCCGCCGTTGGCGGTGCCTCGACATTAGCCGAGCTCGACGCCATCACGGTAACTAATTAAGCCTCTCGGCCGATGACTTCATATCCTTGCCTTTGACTGGGCATCCCTGACGCCCTACATGTTTTCGCAGGGCGCCGCCGACGTTCCATGCACTCTCCTGCACTTCGTGGATGGCGAGTTGATCGATGTCGCCAAGGCCAGAATCGTTCAACCCGGAAACCGCCTGTTCCACGGTAATCCGATGCCACCCAATGTGTATAGGGTTCAACTGGTTCGGGTGCTGCGGGGCTGCGACGACTTGCTACCTCCGTTTCGACCCCATGGGGCCGACGGAGATGATGTGATGACCCTCAGCGCCTGCTTAAGCTGGCCCCTGCTTTGGCCGAAGAGCCAGATTCATTTGGGGGCGGGGGACACCACTCCACAGACAACACCGCCAGTCGTGCCGGCGCCAAGCCATGGCAAGACCACCGCAACGCTACCGGACATGCCGGACATGCATATGGCACAGGATCCGGACATGCATATGGCACAGGATCCGGACGACGACGACGACGACGGTACATTTACCAACGTCGATAAGTACTTCAACGAACATGGGTACGGTGAAGAATTCTTGGCCTCCTTCTCAAGAACCCAACCCTGCAAAAGACGATCACGCTGGTACCACGGAGAAACCCAATTGCAACAGGCGTCGTCTGGCGTTCAGTTCTCAGGAGACGCCTCCAGCTGCCGCCTTCACCGAGCCTCAGATAGCCGAGGTGCGAAATATTATCAGCCCCAACACACTCAAGAAGGCGGTCTCTGAGCAGAACTCGATCCCATTACAGCAGAAGAAGAAGGGACGGAAAAGAAAGACTAACAAGGGTGCGAGCCAGCCGGCACCGAGTACGATCCGTACTCAGGACATGCCACCTTCACCTAAGGATATCTCGAGGAGGGTGCATGTGGCGGGTAGGCCGATGCTACCGACTAATCTGCTCAATGATGCAACCGGTGCTATGCGGAGTCTGCATGACAATATTCTTTCTTTGGAGAAGCGGCGTCTCTCCAAGAATGATGTGGCATACCCAGTTTTCGTGGCCAAGGTGCCAGAGGGCAAGGGCTTTGTGGATAGCGCCATCGGGGGTACGATCGTCCTGCGGTTTGATGACATCTTCGCTATGTTGAACCTTCATCCGCTGCACTACACCTTCGTTCGGCTATTTGCGCTGAGTATGGAGATGCGGATCATTAGAGACAAGACCCCGGACATCGTGATAGTCGACCCCTTCTACATGCGTGCCAAGATCTTGGGCAGCGCTGGGGACCGGCAAGTCGCGAGTTCATACCTCGAAGGCGTCATTCTGGCAAACCCAGATAAGGATAACTTCCTCGTGCCTTACTTTCCCGAGTAAGTCATCCCCTCACCGCCCCGTAACATATGATTTCTTAGATTTCGATCGTTCTTTTTTTCTAACATTCCGTGTTTTGTGCAGTGACACACATTGCACACTCATCCTCTTAAGCCCGAAATATTCCATGGCCACGTATTTCGACTCGGAGCGTCAGTCGAAGAAAGACTACACAAATATCAAGAAAGTTCTTGATGATGTTCCCCCCAGCTACGCCAGATCTGGAGGCACCTTCAACAGGCCAGTTCGTAGGTATGGCAAGCACGTGTTCACCCACAATACGACGTTCCCCTGCGTCAAGCAGCCGCCTGGCGGTCAGAAGGATGCCTACTACGCCCTCCATCACATGCGGGCGATCGTACGGGACCATAATCACCTTCTGCTACCAAATAATCTCAAAGATTGGGCCGCACGCTTGTCGGCAATCCAGCACGCAGACATCAGACAAGAATTCTTTCGCATCCAGTCGGAGTTTGCGGAAATCATCCATCAAGATGTCCTTCGTACCTCGGGGCAGTTCTACCTCAGATATCAACCGTCCAACAGTGAGATAGAAACAACGCTACAAATGCAGGCTGACAACGCCCGCGATTTCATGACCATCACGACAGACGGCGGCTTCATCCACGCTCCGGTCCCTGAGTCGAGTCGAAAGTAGTGATGCTATGTAGTTCTGAAATATCGATTAGCTCATGTTGTAATTAAACTTTAATGCACTTCTATGTCTCTTTGGTTTGGACAGTCGCTCAACTTATATGTAATCGATGCTATTTATTAGTAGGACCATGAATCATGCTATTAATGTCTTGCTTTCCTCTTCTGATCCTTTTGTTGCATACTTATATATTGCTTATGTAGTGAATTGCTACTAACGTTTTGTTTGGCTAGTGCATAGAGATGCCGTCGTATGTCGTGTACAAGGGTAAGGTTCCCGGAGTCTACGACGATTGGGAGGAGTGTTGGAGACAGGTTCACCGTTTCAGTGGTAACAGTTACAAAGGGTACACCACTAGGGCGGTGGTGGAAGCTAGATACGCGCGCTATCTAGCGGGAGAGAGGAGGGAGCGGAGGAGGAACCGGATGAAGACCAGTTTCATCGCGATGATGCTAATCGTGATGACCGCAGCTCTCTTCTATGTGATGGTAGTTTAGATGATCGATATCGACTTGTAATGTGAAGACAAACTCGCTACTCGCGATCTCGAGACTTGTAATGTTCTAACTTTGTTCGGTCTTTTGAATTCGGAGACTAATATGATGAATTGTATTCGGAGACTAATCTTCTATTGTATTTGATAAATCTGCTGTTTATATGTTGCGCTGTCTATATTCTGTGCAGTAATATATTTTGTAACCTGTGCAAATATCAGAAAAGAAAAAAATTCCTAATATTCATACTAGTGGCGCACCACACAGCACTTTAGTGGCGCACTACAATAAACACACTAGTGGCGCACTATCTAGTAGTGCGCCATTAGTAACCCAGAGCACAAGGTAAATATGGCCCCCTCGAAGGCATAGTAATGGCGCACCGTCTGACATACTAATGGCGCACTCCCTGGTGCGCCACTACTGTCTGGTATACTAATGGCGCACCAGGGGTGCGCCATTAATATTAGTTACTAGTGGCGTGATGATAGTAGCGCACCTGTAGTGCGCCATTAATGGCCAAAACAGGTGCACCACTAATTAGCCTTTTCCTAGTAGTGAAGGTTGTAGGACTAGACCTTGTGCCCATCCATTCGTCTCTTGACAGGGACCAGCGGATCGCCGTCGCCTAGGTATGTGTGCGGGACGAGGTTCTCATCTACCACTTATGTAGGGCCATCAGAGGTTCTGGAGCATTCGTCAGTTTCATCGACTGCGCCAATTGCACCTTCGCTACGGTGGAGAGAAGGAAGAATGCGACGATCCGGCCAACTGGTGCAACAAGCTTGTCGACATCCAGAAGCAATACAAGATCATTAGTAACGGGCAGGAGAAGGACTCCGTGGTTGACCTCGCCGAGACCATCATCGACCCCTGATACGCCAACATGAAAGAAGACAACGATACCAAGGACCTGAACACGTGGGAGGTACCTCTGAATCTAGCCTACATAACCTACGCAGCCAAGGACGCATACGCATGCTACGATATGTACAGGCAGATCTTGGACAAGAGGGCGTGTCTGCTTCCCGTAACCGACGAGTACACGGACAGCCGCAGCATCATGATCAAGCGTGCCAGGAAGGTCTAGATATTGTACTTTATCTGTTTATAAGCACCTTTATCATTTGAGTGTTTCATGCATTAGCCTATGTGTCGTAATTATCTGTTTTGTCCAAAATATTTCTTTTAAGAACCCATTAACCTGTTTGCTTTTTTTACTGGCTATTTGCTTATGTATGTAACTAGTTCACCTGTCCATTAAAAAAACTAGTTCACTCGGCTGCCGTGCTTTGAATCTCCTTCCTCCCAACATATTCCCCTCCTCAGGTGGACCCAGCAGGTCTCATACACAGACATATGGGACCAACCACCTATCCATTTGTATTTCTTTATTTTGTTCAATCTTTCGTCCTCTTCCTATACAGCGGCTAGCCATCATAGCCTATGGCGTTGGCCAGGCCATCCCTCTACTACCACACATTGTTCGGCGGCGGCAGCTCCACCGGCCCACCCTGCACCCGAACAAGTCAACCCTCGTACTCCCCTCCGCCTGCGTCTTCCCCCGCTCCGGTTCGTTCGGTCCGAGGTCTCGACGTTGTCCTCCGCCTTGGTGCTCTAGCCGCGGCACCGCCGTCTGTCGTTCCCAACATGGTCAGCAAAACAAGAGGAATCGGGAGACAACTGTTTGTCGAGAGGCTGACAGTCCCGGGCCCACCAAGTCCATGGCCTAGGTTTTGTTGTTTAACATGGGCAGCCCACGACATGTATCAACATTTTTTGGATCCAGCAGGTATCAAGCGGCCTCTGGGCCTCCCAACCTAGCTTGTCTATAACATCAGCAGCCCAAGTTATGTTTGTTTTTTCAAGACGACGCACAGCTCAGTTCTATTTTTCTATAAGAATGCAAAACTGAACCTGTTTTCTATAAGAATGCAAAACTCAACCTATATTTATATCTTATTTTTTTACACACACACACACACACATATATATATATATATATATACACACAACATAAGTTTCCGTTAAACCTGTCGTTCGTCCAACCATTTTATAGACCTTCCCACTTCCTTTATTTTTCGTTTTCATTAATCCTATATCTGAATTTTCTCCCACTTTCTTTTTCCGATGTAAACTGAGTTTTCTCCCAGTACTTTTCCCTAGAACCAACTCAACTGTCCCACGTCTAGCCTAAAAAATAATAATACCCCACGTACTATTAACTGATCAAATTAAAATGATATTTTATTTCGTAAGTTTAAAATTCTTACAAAATAATAATAATAATAATTGTTTATATATAACTTGGCAAGTTAACTCCTAGTGATTGCGTACATAAGCTTGCAAATATTTTACTGACCAATGCAGTAATAGACGTGCAATCATGTGTTTATGTTTTTATAACATTTCTCCGTCTAGCCCAACATGATATTTTCACCCAGCCCAGCAAGTCCACGGATTTTGAGAAAAATGCAAATGGGCTTTAAATTCTACCATATATATAAATGGGCTGCATAGATACTACATCATTGTTTCACTCAGCCCACCAAATGGACTAAAAAACAAATGGACTGGCTGACATGTGGGCCAGTAGGTCGAAGCCTAAGAAGGCGTTGGATTTACATCCAACGGCCGACATTCTTCTTCAATCTCTCGTCTTCTTCCCCCAGCGCTGCCGGGACCGCCTGCTCCAGCCTCCGGTGTCCAGCGGCGTTGTTTTGCGCTCCTTAGCGAAACGCTACCATGTCGACGGCCAGGCCATCCCTCCACTCCGCACCTCCCGTTATTCTCTGCCGAGTGTAGGCCCACCCCGCACCCGTACCAGTCAAGTTTCCCACTCCTCTCCGTCTGCGACTCCTCTGCCGCGTCTTCCCCATCTCCGGGTTGTTCCAGTCTGGGGCCTCGCCGTCGTCCATCGCCTCGGTGCGCTCGGCGCGACGTGGTCAACATACGAGAGTCATCGGAAGAGGACTTTACGTGGAGAGCCTGACGGCTGGGACCCACGAGGTCCATGGTCGCACGCAAGGAAATTCCTCCTTATTACGCACTTTACGTGGACTGTACATGGGAAGGGCTTCTATATTTCACGAAAAAACGTTCCCCCCGCTGACAGGTTGGACCCACCAGCTATATCTTTGCACGCAAGTAAGTGCCTCCTTATTACGCACAAAAAATGAATACCCCCTGCTAGCTGGGACACACCATAGTGGGTGGCTGACTTGTGGGCCTACTAAGTTGACGGGGACGGAGGGCTTTGTCAACTTAGTCAATATGAATGATTCTAGCTCCAGTTACCGTACGATGTTCATCCAACGGCAGTAGTGCTTCTTCAACCTATGGTCTTCTTGCTCCAGCCGCCCAAACCAGCGCCGGTCGTGCCGCGTGCTCCTGCCTCCCGTGGCCAGCTGTGATGCCGCGGAGGCCTCACCGCCCCCTACTACTCCCACCGCTGGCCAGGGCATCCCTCTACTCACCCACACCCCCTGTTATTCTGCGGCGACGGCAGCCTCACACCGCAGCCGAACCAGTGACCCCTCGTACTCCTCTCCGCGTGGGCATCCACTGCCTTGTCTTCCCCGGCTCCGCGTCGTCCCCTTCCTAGGCCTCACCGTCGTCCACCGCCTTGGTGCTCTCGGCGCGGCGTGGTCAATGTGGTCAACGACCGACTTCCATCGGAAGAGTACTGTACGTGGAGAGGCTGACAGCTGGGTCCACGGCCACAGCCCAGTTTTTTGTGATTTGCCAAGTAAGTCGCTTTGTCAGGCCTGTTGGGCTGCAAATCTTTCAAGACGAGGAGAGCTTCATTCGGCTGGCCGAGAAAATGGCCTATCAGTAATGAGAAATGGGCTGTACATTTTTAAAACACATCAAACCGACAATCAGTTTCAAAATTCTTTTTTTCATTTCGAGATTTTAAATTGCATTGATTTTTATGCGTGGACAATTTGTTGGATTTTATATTGATATACATTTATTTTTAAAATCAGTTTGAATGTGAATCAAAATTTCGGGATTAAAAACAGTTCGGACCGCACCGAAATATGCAAAATTTCGTACAATTTTTTAACCGTGGCCACAATATGGACTGTAATGCTAACAAAAAGAATACGGGCTCCAAAAAAAACCTTACGAATTAGCAAATGGGCTGTAAAGAAATAATGGCAGATGGGCTGTATGCTGTTTTCCACAGATTTGAGGCTTTCCTAAGAAAAGGTTGACACACAAGCAGTGACTGTTGGATGTCCATCCAACGGCCGTCGTGCTTCTTCAATCTCTGCTCTTCCTGCTCCAGCTGCTCAAACAAGTGATACGTCTCCAACATATCTATAATTTTTGATTGCTCCATGCTATTATATTATCTGTTTTGGATGTTTACGGGCTTTATTAAACACTTTTATATTATTTTTGGGACTTACCTATTGACCCAGAGCCCAGTGCCAGTTCCTGTTTTTTCCCTTGTTTCAGTGTTTCAAAGAAAAGGAATATCAAACGGAGTCGAAACGGAATGAAACCTTCTGGAGAAGTTATTTTTGGAAAGAAAGCAACCCGGGAGACTTGGAGTGCACGTCAGGAAAGCAACGAGGGAGGCATGAGGCAGGGGGGCGCGCCCACCCTCCTGGGCGCGCCCTCCACCCTCGTGGGCCCCTCGTGGCTCCCCTGACGTACTTCTTTCACCTATATATACCAATATACCCTAAAACATTTGGGGAATAGAATAGATCGGGAGTTCCGCTACCGCAAGCCTCTGTAGCCACCAAAACCCAATCGGGACCCTGTTCCGGCACCCTGTCGGAGGGGGGAACCCTCACCGGTGGCCATCTTCATCATCCCGGCGCTCTCCATGACGAGGAGGGAGTAGTTCACCCTCGGGGCTGAGGGTATGTACCAGTAGCTATTTGTTTGATCTCTCTCTCTCTCTCTCTCTCTCTCTCTCTCTCTCTCTCGTGTTCTTGATTTGGCAGGATCTTGATGTATCGCGAGCTTTGCTATTATAGTTGGATCTTATGTTGCTTCTCCCCCTCTACTCTCTTGTAATGGATTGAGTTTTCCCTTTGAAGTAATCTTATCGGATTGAGTCTTTAATGATTTGAGAACACTTGATGTATGTCTTGCCGTGCGTATCTGTGGTGACAATGGGATATCACGTGATTCACTTGATGTATGTTTTGGTGATCAACTTGCGGGTTCCGCCCATGAACCTATGCATAGGGGTTGGCACACGTTTTCGTCTTGATTCTCCGGTAGAAACTTTGGGGCACTCTTTGAGGTTCTATGTGTAGGTTGAATAGATGAATTTGAGATTGTGTGATGCATATCGTATAATCATACCCACGGATACTTGAGGTGACATTGGAGTATCTAGGTGACATTAGAGTTTTGGTTGATTTGTGTCTTAAGGTGTTATTCTAGTACGAATTCTAGGGCTGTTTGTGACACTTATAGGAATAGCCCAACGGATTGATGGGAAAGAATAACTTTGAGGTGGTTTCGTACCCTACCATAATCTCTTTGTTTGTTCTCCACTATTAGTGACTTTGGAGTGACTCTTTGTTGCATGTTGAGGGATAGTTATATGATCCAATTATGTTATTATTGTTGAGAGAACTTGCACTAGTGAAAGTATGAACCCTAGGCCTTGTTTCCTAGCATTGCAATACCGTTTGTGCTCACTTTTATCATTAGTTACCTTGCTGTTGTTATATTTTCAGATTACAAAAACCTATATCTACCATCCATATTGCACTTGTATCACCATCTCTTTGCCGAACTAGTGCACCTATACAATTTACCATTGTATTGGGTGTGTTGGGGACACAAGAGACTCTTTGTTATTTGGTTGCATGGTTGTTTGAGAGAGACCATCTTCATCCTATGCCTCCCACGGATTGATAAACCTTAGGTCATCCACTTGAGCGAAATTTGCTACTGTCCTACAAACCTCTGCACTTGGAGGCCCAACAACGTCTACAAGAAGAAGGCTAAATAGTAGACATCAAGCTCTTTTCTGGTGCCGTTGCCGGGGAGGTGAGTGCTTGAAGGTATATCTTTAGATCTTGCAATCGAATCCTTTTGTTTCTTGTTTCATCACTAGTTTAGTTTATAAAAGTAAACTACAAAAAAAATGGAATTGAATTTACCCTATACGCTTCATCTTTTTAATATCTTTCGTGAGTATGATGGGAAGGAAAATTGTGCCAAAGTGTTAGAAGAAGAATGCATTAACATGTTTGGCACTACATATTTGAATGATGAGCATGATTGCAATGTTGTTAGTATGAATTCTTTGAATACCCATGATGCTAATGATATGCAAAGCCACAAGCTTGGGGATGCTATGTTTGATGAAGATGATATGTTTTGTCCCCCAAGTTTTGATGAGCAAATTTATTATGATAATAGCATGCCTCCTATTTATGATGATTATATTGATGAAAGTGGGTTTGGAAGAGTGTCAACTTTAGGAAGTAATGATCCCACTATTTTGGAGGGTGTTGAATCTTATTGTGATAATTATGAAAGTGGATTTGGAGAGGTCATGACTTTATTTAGTGATGATTCCACTATTTCGGAAGATGTTCCAATTGATTATGAGAATAAAGTTGCTATCTATGATGATTATTGTGATGACAGGTATGCTATAAATATTAATGATAACCATGAAACTTGTCATCATGATTTTATTTTTCAATTGGATTATGCCTCACATGATATTTATTTTGTTAAGTTTGCTCCCACTACTATTCATGAGAAGAAATTTGCTTATGTAGAGAGTAGTAAAATTTTTATACTTGTAGATCATGAAAAGAATGTTTTAGGTGCTGGTTATATTGTTGAATTCATTCATGATGCTACTGAAAATTATTATGAGGGAGGAATATATGCTTGTAGGAATTGCAATAATACCAAGTTTCCTCTCTACGTGCTTAAAGTTTTGAAATTATGCTTGTTTTGCCTTCCTATGCTAGTTGATTATTGTTCCCATAGATTGTTTGATCACGAAATCCCTATGCATAGGAAGTGGGTTAGACTTAAATGTGCTAGTCATATTCTTCATGATGCTCTCTTTATGTTTCAATTCTTATCTTTTACGTGAGCATCATTGAAATCATCATGCCTAGATAGGGGCGTTAAACGTTAGAGCTTGTTGGGAGGCAACCCAATTTTATTTTATATTTTTGCTTTTTGGTTCTGTTTAGTAATAAATAATACATATAGCTTCTGTTTATATGTGGTTTTATGTTTTAATTAGTGTTTGTGCCAAGTAGAACCTTTGGGAAGACTTGGGTGAAGTCTTTATGATCATGCTGTAAAAAACAGAAAGTTTAGCCCTCACGAGATTAGCTAAAACTTTTTATTGGAGAGTGATATTTAGTTGATTCTCTTTTCATATGATTACTAGACAAATTCCTCAGGTCCACCAATTTATTTTATAATTTTTGGAGTTCCAGAAGTTTAGGTTAGTTATAGATTACTACAGACTGTTCTGTTTTTGACAGGTTCTGTTTTTCATGTGTTGTTTTCTTATTTTGATGAATCTATGGCTAGTAAAATAGTTTATAAACCATAGAGAAGTTGGAATACAGTAGATTCAACACCAATATAAATAAAGAATGAGTTCATTACAGTACCTTGAAGTGGCATTTTGTTTTCTTTCGCTAACGGAGCTCACGAGATTTCTGTTAAGTTTTGTGTTGTGAAGTTTTCAAGTTTTGGGTAACGATTCGATGGACTATAGAATAAGGAGTGGCAAGAGCCTAAGCTTGGGGATGACCAAGTCACCCCAAGGTAATATTTAAGGATAACCAAGAGCCTAAGCTTGGGGATGCCCCGGAAGGCATCCCCTCTTTCGTCTTCATTCATCGGTAACTTTACTTGGAGCTATATTTTTATTCACCACATGATATGTGTTTTGCTTGGAGCGTCATTTTATTTTCTTTAGCTTTGCTTTCTGTTTGAATAAAATACCAAGATCTTAAATTCTTAAATGTTAGAGAGTCTTCACATAGTTGCATAATTATTCGACTACTCATTGATCTTCACTTATATCTTTCAGAGTAGTTTGTTGTTTGCTCTAGTGCTTCACTTATATCTTTTAGAGCACGGTGGTGGTTTTATTTTGAAGAAATAGATGAACTCTAATGCTTTACTTATATTTTTGTGAGAGTCTTAAATAGCATGGTAATGTGCTTAATCCTAATATGCTAGGTATTCAAGACTAGTAAAAACTTTCTTATGAGTGTGTTGAATACAAAGAGAAGTTTGATGCTTGATGATTGTTTTGAGATATGGAGGTAGTTACATTAAAAGTTGTGCTAGTTGAGTAGTTGTGAATTTGAGAAATACTTGTGTTGAAGTTTGCAAGTCCCATAGCATGCATGTATGGTAAACGTTATGTAACAAATTTGAAACATGATGTGTTCCTTGATTGTCTTCCTTATGAGTGGTGGTCGGGGACGAGCGATGGTCTTTTCTTACCAATCTATCCCCCTAGGAGCATGCGCGTAGTGCTTGGTTTTTGATGACTTGTAGATTTTTGGAATAAGTATGTGAGTTCTTTATAACTAATATTGAGTCCATGGATTATACGCACTCTCACCTTTCCATCATTGCTAGCCTCTTCGGTACCGTGCATTGCCCTTTCTCACATTGAGAGTTGGTGCAAACTTCGCCGGTGCATCCAAACCCCGTGATATGATACGCTCTTTCACACATAAACCTCCTTATATCTTCCTCAAAACAGCCACCATACCTACCTATTATGGCATTTTCATAGCCATTCCGAGATATATTGCCATGCAACTTTCCACCATTCCGTTTATCATGACACGTTCATCATTGTCATATTGCTTTGCATGATCATGTAGTTGACATAGTATTTGTGGCAAACCCACCATTCATAATTCTTCCATACATGTCACTCTTGGTTCATTGCATATCCCGGTACACCGCTGGAGGCATTCATATAGAGTCATACTTTGTTCTAGTATCGAGTTGTAATAATTGAGTTGTAAATAAATAGAAGTGTGATGATCATCATTTTCTAGAGCATTGTCCCAAGTGAGGAATAAAAAAAGAGAAAGGCCATAAAAAAAGAGAAGGCCCAAAAAAATGAGAGAAAAAAAGAGAAGGGACAATGTTACTATCCATTTACCACACTTGTGCTTCAAAGTAGCACCATAATCTTCATGATAGAGAGTCTCTTGTTTTGTCACTTTCATATACTAGTGGGAATTGTTCATTATAGAACTTGGCTTGTATATTCCAACAATGGGCCTCCTCAAGTGCCCTAGGTCTGCGTGAGCAAGCAAGTTGGATGCACACCCACTTCGTTTCTTTTGTTGAGCTTTCATATATTTATAGCTCTAGTGCATCCGTTGCATGGCAATCCCTACTCCTTGCATTAACATCAATCAATGGGCATCTCCATAGCTCATTGATTAGCCGCGTTGATGTGAGACTTTCTCCTTTTTATCTTCTCCACATAACCCCCATCATTATATTCTATTCCACCCATAGTGCTATATCCATGGCTCACGCTCATGTATTGCGTGAAGGTTGAAAAGGTTTGAGATTACTAAAGTATGAAACAATTGCTTGGCTTGTCATCGGGGTTGTGCATGATGAGAGCATTCTTGTGTGACGAAAATTGAGCATGACTAAACTATATGATTTTGTAGGGATGAACTTTCTTTGGCCATGTTATTTTGAGAGGACATACTTGCTTAGTTAGTATGCTTGAAGTATTATTACTTTTATGTCAATATGAACTTTTGTCTTGAATCTTTCGGATCTGAATATTCATACCACAATTAAGAAGAATTACATTGAAATTATGCCAAGTAGCATTCCACATCAAAATTTTTGTTTTTATCATTTACCTACTCGAGGACGAGCAGGAATTAAGCTTGGGGATGCTTTATACGTCTCCAACGTATCTATAATTTTTGATTGCTCCATGCTATTATATTATCTGTTTTGGATGTTTACGGGCTTTATTAAACACTTTTATATTATTTTTAGGACTAACCTATTGACCCAGAGCCCAGTGCCAGTTCCTGTTTTTTCCCTTGTTTCAGTGTTTTGAAGAAAAGGAATATCAAATGGAGTCGAAACGGAATGAAACCTTCTGGAGAAGTCATTTTTGGAAACAAAGCAACCCGGGAGACTTGGAGTGCACGTCAGGAAAGCAAAGAGGAGGCACGAGGCAGGGGGGCGCGCCCACCCCCCTGGGCACGCCCTGCACCCTCGTGGCTCCCCTGACGTACTTCTTTCACCTATATATACCAATATATCCTAAAACCTTCGGGGAATAGAATAGATCGGGAGTTCCGCCGCCGCAAGCCTCTGTAGCCACCAAAACCCAATCGGGACCCTGTTCCGGCACCCTGTCGGAGGGGGGAACCCTCACCGGTGGCCATCTTCATCATCCCGGCGCTCTCCATGACGAGGAGGGAGTAGTTCACCCTCGGGGCTGAGGGTATGTACCAGTAGCTATGTGTTTGATCTCTCTCTCTCTCTCTCTCTCTCGTGTTCTTGATTTGGCAGGATCTTGATGTATCGCGAGCTTTGCTATTATAGTTGGATCTTATGTTGCTTCTCCCCCTCTACTCTCTTGTAATGGATTGAGTTTTCCCTTTGAAGTAATCTTATCGGATTGAGTCTTTAATGATTTGAGAACACTTGATGTATGTCTTGCCGTGCGTATCTGTGGTGACAATGGGATATCACGTGATTCACTTGATGTATGTTTTGGTGATCAACTTGCGGGTTCCGCCCATGAACCTATGCATAGGGGTTGGCACACGTTTTCGTCTTGATTCTCCGGTAGAAACTTTGGGGCACTCTTTGAGGTTTTATGTGTAGGTTGAATAGATGAATGTGAGATTGTGTGATGCATATCGTATAATCATACCCACGGATACTTGAGGTGACATTGGAGTATCTAGGTGACATTAGGGTTTTGGTTGATTTGTGTCTTAAGGTGTTATTCTAGTACGAACTCTAGGGCTGTTTGTGACACTTATAGGAATAGCCCAACGGATTGATGGGAGAGAATAACTTTGAGGTGGTTTCGTACCCTACCATAATCTCTTTGTTTGTTCTCCACTATTAGTGACTTTGGAGTGACTCTTTGTTGCATGTTGAGGGATAGTTATATGATCCAATTATGTTATTATTGTTGAGAGAACTTGCACTAGTGAAAGTATGAACCCTAGGCCTTGTTTCCTAGCATTGCAATACCGTTTGTGCTCACTTTTATCATTAGTTACCTTGCTGTTGTTATATTTTCAGATTACAAAAACCTATATCTACCATCCATATTGCACTTGTATCACCATCTCTTTGCCGAACTAGTGCAACTATACAATTTACCATTGTATTGGGTGTGTTGGGGACACAAGAGACTCTTTGTTATTTGGTTGTAGGGTTGTTTGAGAGAGACCATCTTCATCCTACGCCTCCCACGGATTGATAAACCTTAGGTCATCCACTTGAGGGAAATTTGCTATTGTCCTACAAACCTCTGCACTTGGAGGCCCAACAAGGTCTACAAGAAGAAGGTTGCGTAGTAGACATCAACAAGCGCCGGCGGGACTGCCTGCTCCCTCCTCCATGCGGCCGGCTGTGCTGCCGCGCAGGCCTCACCGCCCCACCATACTCCCATCGCTGGCCTGGCCATCCCTCTACTCACCCACACCTGCTGTTATTCTCCGGCGACGGCAGACAAACCAGTAAACCCTCGTACAGTCGTACTCCCCTCTGCGTGGGAAACAACTGCCAAGTCTTCCCTGCCTCTGTGTCGTTCCCTTCCTAGGCCTCGCCGTCGTCCACCGCCCTGGTGCTCTCGGCGCGGCCTGGTCAACGTGGTCAACGACCGACATGCATCTGAAGTGGACTGTACGTGGAGAGGCTGACAGCTGGGTCCACGGCCGCACGCAAGGAAATGCCTCCTTATTACGCGCAAAATAATGATTCCTCCACCTGACATCTGGGACCCACCAAAAGTGCCTCTGTATTTCGCGAAAAAACGTTACCGCCGCTGACAGCTCGGACCCACCAGCTATATCTTTGCACGCAAGGAAGTGCCTCCTTATTACGCACAAAAAATGAATACTCCCCCTGTTAGCTGGGACCCAGTACAGTGGCAGGCTGACTTGTGGGCCTACTAAGTTGACGGGGACGGAGGGCTTTGTTAACTTAGTCAATATGCACGATTCTAGCTCTAGTGACCGTACGATGTCCATCCAACGGCCGTAGTGCTTCTTCAACCTCTGGTCTTCTTGCTCCAGCCGCCCAAACCAGCGTCGGTCCTGCCTCGTGCTCCTGCCTCCCGTGGCCGGCTGTGCTGCCGCAGAGGCCTCATTGCCCCCTACTACTCCCACCGTTGGCCAGGCCATCCCTCCACTCACCCACACCCCCTGTTATTCTGCGGCGATGGCAGCCTCACACCGCAGCCGAACCAGTGAACCCTCGTACTCCTCTCCGCGCGGGCTTCCACTGCCGCGTCTTCCCCGGCTCCGCGTCGTCCCCTTCCTAGGCCTCGCCGTCGTCCACCGCCCTGGTGCTCTCGGCGTGGCATGGTCAACGTGGTCAAGGAACGGCTTCCATCGGACGTGGACTGTACGTGGAGAGGTTGACAGCTGGGTCCACGACCGCAGCAAGGAAGTGCCTCCTTATTACACGTAAAATAATTATTCCTCCACCTGACAGCGGGGACCCACCGGATGGGCCACCGTATTTCGCAAAAAAAACATTTCCCCCTGACTGCTGGGACCCACCAGCTACATCTTCGCACGCAAGGAAGTGCGTCCGGATAAAAAAACGATTCGCCCCCTGACTACTGGGACCCACCAGCTACATCTTCGCAGGCAAGGAAGTGCCTCACAGTCGGGACCC
The DNA here is from genome assembly GCF_018294505.1 of Triticum aestivum. NCBI lineage: Eukaryota > Viridiplantae > Streptophyta > Magnoliopsida > Poales > Poaceae > Triticum > Triticum aestivum. Next base: position 28,866,606 of record NC_057808.1, read on the forward strand.
ACCTGGTCGAAGCGTATGTAGCATTGTCATTCTGGTCGCGAATGTGTACGTACATACTGGTCGATGTAGAGGCGCGCACGTGTCGTAGTAGAGGCGCACACGTAGCATGTACACGTACGTATAGCGGCCAGTGTGCAAGAAAGAAAATACAGCCACGTACGTACATACGGGCAGGGTCTCGAACGCCTACTCGCGCATACGTATGGCCAGGGCTCGTGTACATGGCTGGGTCGGAACGGAGAAATTGCGTCGTCGTCGTGTTCATCGGGAGCCAACTGGCTGGGTCGGAACGAAATGCGTCGTCGTGTTCATCGGGAGGGCTTGGACGGAACAGCCGATGGAAACGAGGCCTGGCGTACCACAGAACGGAGGAAACGGCCTTGTGTTCGACCGGCCACGTTCGAAATGGGATCCTGTTCATCGGGAGGGGTTTGGCGTACCGCAAAATGGAGGAAACAGACCTCCTACGGTCGAAATGGGGGTCCTGTTGATCGGGAGGGGTGTGGCGTACCGCAAAACGGAGGAAACAGACTTGTGTTGGTGCGCTACGGTCGAAACGGGGGTCCTGTTCATCGGGAGGGGTGTGGCGTACCGCAAAACGGGACTCCACGGGATACTATTCATCTCCATCGTCGACCCCCTCCAGCCTCCACGGGCTACTGTTCATCCACCGTCGACCTCCTCCAGCCTCCACCTGTGACTGTTCATCCACGGGCTCCTGTTCATCTAGCCTCCACCACGCGCTACTCCACCGGCTACTGTTCAACCAGCCCTCTCCACGGGCTCCTGTTCAACCACCCCTCCACGAGCTACTGTTCATCCAGCCCTCCGTCGTCTACTGTTCATCCAGCCCTCCACGGGGTGGTCCTATTCATCCAGCCCTCCACGGGGTCCTGTTCATCCAGCCCCAACCGGCTCGATCGATCGGGGTCCTGTTCATCCAGAGGCAACACGACAGGGGCCTGTTCATCCACCCCCACCAGGAACTGTTCATCCAAACCCCCCAGCAACACTCACTGTTCATCCAGAGGCATCATCAATCGGCTTTAGTTAGCAGCAGTAGCGAAGGAATCACTCGATTGGGTTCAGTTAACAGTCATCGATCGATCGCTCGGGTTCAGTAACGCGTAGCCTGCAGTGCAATCGCCCGGGTTCAGCTAGAGCCCAATGCCTTCCTCGGGTTCAGTTAGATCCCAACACCTCGCACCCACGCGCATGCGTGTACGAGAGAAACACGCATCGCTCGGCCCCGACCACCCATCGTAACCGGGAACACCCCGATATTTTCCTCGCCCTCGCTTCTACCACGGTTTTTTCCGTCATGGATGACCCAAAGAATGTCAGGCAGCTGCGTCTCCGGCCCGCCCAGGACGAAAAGCCCATTTCTGTCATGATTTTTTGTCATAGAAGTAGGACCCCACCACATCTATGATGATACCGGGTTTTGTCACAATTATCGTCATAGAAGTGTCATAAGTATGACAGAAAAAAAAATCGTTCGGCCCAAAATGTCACGGATGTGTCTTTTTTTTGTAGTGATGGGTTAAATCTTTGGATGATCATACAAAATTTTTATGCGGGATTGAATTTTGTTTCTCGTAATCTTTTAGATTCCGCCGCGGGTGGTACTTTTATGGAAATTACTTTGGGTGAAGCCACCAAATTTCTTGATAATATCATGGCAAATTATTCACAATGGCATACCGAAAGAACTCCTACTAGTAAAAATGTTAATTCGGCTGAAGAAATTTCTTCTTTGAGTGATAAAGTTGATGCTCTTATGAAATTGGTTGCTAGTAAAAGTGCTCCTATTGATTATAATGATATGCCTTTGTCTCCTTTGATTGAGCAAAATAGTGATGCCATTGATGTGAATTTTATTTCTCGCAATAATTTCAACAACAATGCTTATAGAGGTAATTTTAATCCTAGGCCTTTTCCTAGTAATTCCTCTAATAATTATGGTAATTCCTATGGAAATCAATCTGACAATAATAATAGGAACACCTCTGATCTTGAGAATAATATTAAAAAATTTATCAACACACAAAAAGTTTTCAACACTTCCATAGAAGAAAAGTTGAATAAGATTGATGATTTGTCTAGAAGTGTTGATAGGATTGCTCATGATGTGGAAAATCTCAAGATGAAAATTTTTGTGCCTAAAGTAGATGAATCAATTAAAGCTCTTTATGTTTCTATGGATGAAAGTAAGAAAAGAACTGCTATGCTTAGAGCTAAAAGAGAATTTTTAGAGAAAGCTTTTTCTAGTGATTATTCTTACAAAAGTGATGAAGATCTTAAAATGATTGGTGTCTCTTCTATTGATTCCTTGTTTAGTAAAGTTAAGAATGATGAAAAAGGGACCGGAGAAGAGTCAACTTTAGGTAGAAGGCGTCCCAATATTTTGGAGGGTGAAAATCTTGTTGAGAAAATTGATGAAAGTGGGTTTGGAGAGGTCAAAACTTTAACTAGTGATGTGCCCACTCTTTTTGATTACAAAGACTTCAATTATGATAGTTTCTCTTTGATTGATTGTATTTCTTTGTTGCAATCCATGATAAATTCACCCCATGCTTATGAACAAAATAAAGCTTTTACTAAACATATTGTTGACGCTATGATGAAAGCTTTGGAAGAAAAGTTGGAATTAGAAGTTTCAATTCCTGGAAAATTACATGATGAATGGGAACCTACTATCAAAGTCAAGATTAAAAATTATGAGTGTTTTGATTTTTGTGACTTGGGTGCTAGTGTTTCGACAATTCCGAAATCTTTATGTGATGTGCTTGGTCTTACTAATCTTGAAGAATGTTCTTTGAATTTGCACTTGGCGGATTCTACTATTAAAAAGCCTATGGGAAGAATTAATGATGTTCTTATTCTTGCAAATATTAATCATGTGCCCATAGATTTTATTGTTCTTGATATTGATTGCAATCCGTCTTGTCCAATTATTCTTGGTAGACCGTTTTTACGCACTATCGGTGTCGTGATTGATATGAAAGAAGGCAATATTAAGTTCCAATTTCCTTTGAGGAAAGGTATGGAACACTTTCCTAGAAATAGAATTAAGCCACCTTATGAATCAATCATGAGGGCATCTTATGGACCTCAAACCAAAGATGACAAAAATTTAGATCCTTGTTTTCTGCCTAGCTAAGGGCGTAAAACTATAACGCTTGTTGGGAGGCAACCCAATGAATAAAATTTATTTTTGCTTTGGCTTTCTGTTCTTGAGTGTTAGTACAATTATGCTACTGTTATGATTGTGTTTTTTATGTTTTAATTAGTGTTTGTGCCAAGTAGAACCGATAGGATCTTCTTGGGTGATAGTTGTTTGATCTTGCTGAAAAGGACAGAATCTTTGTGCTCACGAATTTAGTTCTCATTTTTATTCAGAAAGAGCTTTTGCCCTGATTGTTTTTGCAGAAGATTTATATACAAATTTCCCTGGTCTTCCTATTTTGATAGAATTTTGGGAGTTCCGGAAGTATTCGTTTAAATCAGATTGCTACAGACTGTTTTGTTTTGACAGATTCTGTTTCTTTGTGTTGTGTGCTTATTTTGATGGCTCTATGGTTTTCTTTGATGAGTTTTTGCCATAGAAAAGTTGGAATACAGTAGATGTAATACAAAAACAAAATAAGAATTGGTTTGATACAACACTTATAGTAGTGGTTTATTTTTCTTACACTAACGGATCTCATGAAGGTTTTGTTGAGTTTTGTGTGATTGAAGTTTTCAGGTTTTGGGTTATCTTACGATGGATGAAGGAAGGATGTAAGAGCCTAAGCTTGGGGATGCCCCGGCATCCCAAGCTATTATCCAAGAATGAGCAACCAACTAAGCTTGGGGATGCCCCCGAGTGGCATCCCCGCTTTCTTCCAACAACTATCGGTATTCTACTCGAGGCTATATTTTTATTCGTCACATGATATGTGTTTTGCTTGGAGCGTCTTGTATGATATGTGTCTTTGATTGTTTTATTTTGTGTTTTAAGTCATCAACCCTTGCTGGACACACCTATTTGAGTGAGCTAAAATTATATCATGATTTGTTAGAATTGCTCTCTATGCTTCACTTAAATCTTTTATGAGCTAGGACTTGCTCTAGTGCTTCACTTATATCTTTTATCTTTTTTAGCACGGTTTGCTTTGTTATTTTTGAAGAAATGCTCTTTTTCTTCACTTAGATTTATTTGAGAGTTAGTAAATTTTTGAAGAAATACTCTCTTGCTTCACTTAAATTATTTTGAGAGAAAGAAATTTTGTAATGCTCATGATCTTCACTTATATTTGTTTGAGCTTATGAAAAGACACACATGAAAATTAGTCCCAAAGTGATAGATATCCAAGAAAGATAAACGAAATAAAAATCTTATGAAGATCATTGGACAAAATAAACTTGATTCTTAATAGTTTTGAGATATGATGATGTGATATGTGAGTTATGTTGATGAGTAATTGTGCTCTAGTAAGAATATTGGTGTCAAGGTTTGTGATTCCCTATGCATGCACGAAAGTCAATAATCATGCAATTAAAATTATATCCTACTTGTGGTGCATTATTCGGTGTTAATTATGCTTAATGCTTGCTTATGAGTTTATTCGTTTCTTGGTTGGTCGCTTCACAATCTTTTGCTAGCCTTCACTTTGCACTAAGTATGATCTCTACTTGTGCATCCAAAATCCTTTAAACTAGTTTTGCCACATGAATCCACTATATCTACCTATATGCGGTATTCTTTTGCCGTTCTAAGCAAATTTGCATGTGCCATCTCTAACTTTCAAAAATAAACTTCTCTTTTGTGTGTTTGTTTCGCTCGCGGAACGGTAACGGGTGGCTAATATTTTCCATGCTAGATGTGTTATTCTCAAGATGAGTGTTTATTCACTTGTCATTGCACAAGAGTAAGGCAAAGGTTTTAGGGATGCCCAGTCCCGAAATGCAAAAGATATTTACTTTATGTTGTCAAATAATAAATTCCTTGGAAAGTGTTGGTATGGAGGGCACCCGTGGATACGGTTAGCCATGGAAAGTGAAAGAATGGTGGTAAAAGAAATAAACTTTATCTTTTGTTTGGGAACCGCCTATGGCATATCTAGCATGGAAAGTTTTTAGAACTCTAAGTCGTTTTTGTTGGTGGGATGGATACACCTCCCAAAATATTTTTATCTCTAATTTTTCGCTTTGAGCTCTGGCACCTCTACAAATCCCTACTTCCCTCTGCGAAGGGCCTTTCTTTTACTTTATGCAATTTTTATTTTGAAATTTGAGTCTCCATCTTCTCTCATAAAAAGCACCAACTAGGAGGCAATATGATCGTGCTCAAGTATTTGGTGTAGTTAATATTCGAGTGTGTTTCATGAATGGATCAATGTTTGAGCATGATGGGCTAGGGATAACTTATTTTAGCGTTGATATTCTGAAAGACATGGTTGCTTGTTGATCTGCTTGAGTATCTAAATTATTATGTCAAAACTAGACTATTGCTTTGAATCACATAAAAAGTCCAAATGTCCATGCTATAAAGAAAAGAATATGTTATGACTTGATGAACAACACTCCACATCAATTTTTTTGTTTTTATCACTTACCTACTCGAGGACGAGTAGGAGTTAAGCTTGGGGATGCTGATACGTCTCCAACGTATCTATAATTTTTGATTGTTCCATGTTGTTTTATAATCAATCTTGGATGTTTTATAATCATTTTATAGTCATTTTATATCATTTTTTGGGTACTAACCTATTGACATAGTGCTAAGTGCCAGTTGTTGTTGTTTTTTTTCATGTTTTTTACATCGCAGGAAATCAATATAAAACGGAGTCCAAATGCCACGAAACTCCACGATGATTTTTATGGGCCAGAAGAAAGGCAATGGGCCCTGGTTGCACCTGGGGGGTGCCCTGAGGGGGGCACAACCCACCAGGGCACGCCAGGAGGCCCAGACGCGCACTGGTGGATTGTGCCCACCTCGGGTGCCCCTCGGACCACCTCTTTGCTCTATAAATACCAAAATATTCCAGAAACCCTAGAAGAGGTGTCGAAATATTCATCCAGCTGCCGCAGAGTCCAGAACCACTAGATCCAATCTAGACACCATAACGGAGGGGTTCACCACCTCCATTGGTGCCTCTCCGATGATGCGTGAGTAGTTCTTTGTAGACCTTCGGGTCCGTAGTTAGATGGCTTCCTCTCTCTCTCTCTCTCGCTGGATTCTCAATACAATGGTCTCTTGGAGATCCATATGATGTAACTCTTTTGTGGTGTGTTTGTTGGGATATGATGAACTTTGAGTTTATGATCAGTCATATCTTTTTATATCCATGAAAGTTATTTGAGTTTCTTTGATCTCTTATATGCATGATCTCTTATAGCCTCGTATTTCTTCTCCGATATTTGGGTTTTGTTTGGCCAACTTGATCTATTTGTCTTGCAATAGGAAGAGGTGCCCGGTAGTGGGTTCAATCTTATGGTGCTCGATCCCAGTGACAGAAGGGGAAACGACACGTACGTATTGTTGCTACTAAGGATAAAAAGACGAGATCTATATCTACCGCCATATAGATAAACGTATCTTGTCTACATCATGTCATCGTTCTTATTGCATTACTCCGTCTTTCCATGAACTTAATACACTAGATGCATGCTGGATAGCGGTCGATGTGTGGAGTAATAGTAGTAGATGCAGGCAGGAGTCGGTCTACTAATCTTGGACGTGATGCCTATGTAATGATCATTGCCTGGATACCGTCATGAGTATTTGAAGTTCTATCAATTTCCCAACAATAATTTGTTTACCCACCGTTTGCTATTTTTCTCGAGAGAAGCCACTAGTGAAACCTACGGCCCCCGGGTCTTTCTTCTCATATATTTGCCTTGCTATATACTTTTCCTTTGCATTTTTATTCAGATCTATTAAACAAAAAATACAAAAATACATTGCTGCACTTTATTTATTTGTGATCTATTATTTCAATCTATTACAATTTATCTCATGTCCGCTTGCTAATTTCTGGCGCCGTTACCCGAAAGGGATTGACAACCCCTTTAACACGTCGGGTTGCGAGGTGTTGTTATTTGTGTGTAGGTGTTGTTTACGTGGTGTTGCGTGGTTCTCCTGCTGGTTCGATACCTTGGCTTCATAACTGAGGGAGATACTCTACCATCGCTGTGCTACATCATCCCTCCCTCTCATGGGAGATACCGACGTAGTTCTAGCTACCATCCTGTATCACTACGATCGAGATTCAATAAACCATTTATATTGAGTGTATGACCATAGAAGGTTTTATTCATGTAAACAGAACGACATTATTCTTTGACTGAAATGAATAACCATATTGCAATAAACATGATCCAATCATATTCATGCTCAACGCAAACACCAAATAACATTTATTTTAGGTTCAACACTAATCCCGAAGGTAAAGGGAGTGTGCGATGGTGATCTTATCAAATTTGGAATCACTTCCAACACACATCCTCACCTCGCCCTTAACTAGTATCTGTTCATTTTGCAACTCCGGTTTCGAGTTACAAATCTTAGCAACTGAACCGGTATCAAATACCCAGGGGCTACTATGAACACTAGTAAAGTACACATCAATAACATGTATATCAAATATACCTTTGTTCACTTTGCCATCCTTCTTATCTGCCAAGTTTGTTTTTGGGGCAGTTCCGCTTAGAGTGACCATTTCCTTTGTAGTAGAAGCACTCAGTTTCAGGTTTGGGTCTAGCTTTGGGCTTCTTCATGGGAGTGCCAACTTGCTTGCCATTCTTCTTGAAGTTCCCTTTCTTTCCCTTGCCCTTTTTCTTGAAACTAGTGGTCTTGTTAACCATCAACACTTGATGTTATTTCTTGATTTCTACCTTCGCTGATTTCAGCATCGCGAAGAGCTTGGGAATTGTTTTTGTTATCCCTTGCATATTATAGTTCATCATGAAGTTCTAATAACTTGGTGATAGTGACTAGAGAACTCTGTCAATCACTATCTTATCTGGAAGATTAACTCCCACTTGATTCAGGCGATTGTAGTACCCAGACATTCTGAGCACATGCTCACTAGTTGAGCTATTCTCCTCCATCTTGTAGGCAACGTACTTTTCAGAGGTCTCATACCTCTTAACATGGGCATGAGTCTGAAATATCATTTCAGCTCTTGGAACATCTCATATGCTCTGTGGCATTCAAAACATTTTTTGAAGTCTCGGTTCTAAGCCGTAAAGCATGGTGCACTAAACTATCAAGTAGTCATCATACCGAGCTTGTCAAATGTTCATAACGTCTGCATCTACTCCTGCAATAGGTCTATCACCTAGTGGTGCATCATGGACATAATTCTTCTGTGCAGCCTTAGTTAAAAAAGGCGCGCCTAAGCGCACCTATGCCCTAGGCGTTGGCAAAACGCATTGCGCATAACTGTGCTTAATCTGCGCATAATGGCGCATAAGCATGCGCTTTGGTCAGTAAAGCGCAAGTCGGTGGCAAAACGCACAATTAACGCCTAGCGCTTTTTTGAACTATCTGTGCAGCAATGAGGATAATCCTCAAATCACGGACCCAGTCCACATCATTGCTACTATCACCTTTCAACTTAGTTTTCTCTAGGAACATATCAAAAATTAAACAGGGGAGCTATACACGAGCTATTGATCTACAACATAGATATGCAAATACTACCAGGACTAAGTTCATGATAAATTAAGTTCAATTAATCAAATTACTTAAGAACTCCCACTTAGATAGACCTCCCTCAAGTCATCTAAATGATACGTGATCCAAATCAACTAAACCATGTCCGATCATCACGTGAGATGGAGTAGTCATCAATGGTGAACATCTCTATGTTGATCATATCTACTATATGATTCACGTTCGACCCTTCGGTCTCCAGTGTTCCGAGGCCATGTCTGTACATGCCAGGCTCATCAAGTTTAACCTGAGTATTCCGCATGTGCAAAACTGTCTTGCACCCGTTGTATGTCAACGTAGAGTCTATCACACCCGATCATCACGTGGTGTCTCAACAGGACGAACTTTCCCAACGGTGCATACTCAGGGAGAACACTTATACCTTGAAATTTTAGTTAAGGGATCATCTTATAATGCTACTACCATACTAAGCAAAATAAGATGTATAAAAGATAAACACATGCAATCAAAATACGTGACATGATATGGCCATCATCATCTTGTGCTTTTGATCTCCATCTCCAAAGCATCATCATGATCTCCATCGTCACCGGCTCGACACCTTGATCTCCATCGTAGCATCGTGGTCATCTCGCCAACTATTGATTCTACAACTATCGCTAACGCATAGTGATAAAGTAAAGCAATTACATGGCATTTGCATTTCATACAATAAAGAGACAACCATAAGGCTCCTGCCGGTTACCGATAACTTTTACAAACATGATCATCTCATACAATAACGTATATCGCATCATGTCTTGACCATATCACATCACAACATGCCCTGCAAAAACAAGTTAGACGTCCTCTACTTTGTTGTTGCAAGTTTTACATGGCTGCTACGGGCTTCTAGCAAGAACCGTTCTTACCTACGCCTCGAAACCACAACGGCAATTTTATCAAGTTTGTTGTTTTAACGTTCAACAAGAAATGGCCACAGTCAAATTCGATTCAACTAAAGTAGGAGAAAAAGACACCCGCTAGCCACCTTTATGCAAAACTAGTTGCATTTCTCTCGGTGGAACCGGTCTCATGAACGTGGTTATGTAAGGTTGGTCCGGGCCGCTTCATCCAACAATACCGCCGAATCAAAAGAAGACATTGGTGGTAAGCAGTATGACGATCACCGCCCACAACTCTTTGTGTTCTACTCGTGCATATCATCTACGCATAGACCTGGCTCTGATGCCACTATTGGGGAACGTAGCATGCAATTTCAAAAAAATTCCTACGCTCACGCAAGATCTATCTAGGAGATGCATAGCAACGAGAGGGGGAGAGTGTGTCTACGTACCCTCGTAGACCGAAAGCGGAAGCATTTTACAACGTGGTTGATGTAGTCGAACTTCTTCTAGCTCCGACCGATCAGGCACCGAACGTACGACACCTCTGAGTTCTGCACATGTTCAGCGCGATGACGTCCCTCGCCTCCTTGATCCAGCAAGGTGTCGAGGAAGTAGATGAGTTCTGTTAGCACGATGGCGTGGTGACGGTGATGGTGAAGTGATACTCACAGGGCTTCGCCTAAGCACTGCAAAACTATGACCGGGGGTGTAAACTGTGAAGGGGTGCGCCACACATGGCTAACGATTGTTGTTGTGTGTTCTAGGCGCCCCCTCTCCACATATATATAGGTGGGAGGGGAGGACAGGCAGCCATGGGGCGCCCCAAGTAGGAGGAATCCTACTTGGGGTCCTCCCCAATTCGGACTCCCCCTTTCCTTTTTACCAGAGGGGGAAAAGGGAAGGGAGAAGAGAGAAAGGAAGGGGGGCAACCCCCCCTTTTCCTTTTCCAATTCGGCCAACTTCCATAGGGGGGTGTGCCACCCCTTGTGGGCTAGTGTGCTCCCCTCTCATGGCCCATATGGCCCATATCTTTCCCCCGGGGGTTCCGGTAACCCCCCCCCCCAGTACTCCGATAAATACCTGATCCTATCCGGAACATTTCCGGTGTCCGAATATTTACCTCTCGACCATTTCGAGACTCCTCGTCATGTCCGTGATCTCATTCGGGACTCCGAATAACATTCGGTCACCAAATCACATAACTCATATAATACTAATTCGTTATCGAACGTTAAGCGTGCGGACCCTACGGGTTCGAGAACTATGTAGACATGATCGAGACACCTCTCCGGTCAATAACCAATAGCGGAACCTGTATGCTCATATTGGCTCCTACATATTCTATGAAGATCTTTATCAGTTGAACCGTAACGACAACATATGTTATTTCCTTTCACTACAAGAAATATGTCAACTTGTGACCTTCTGTCAGTGACCCTGGAAGAATTGTTTATAAATCTATGACCATTTGACACCAATTGGTCAAAAGCTGTTCGGGGGCTCCAAACCCTAAACCATAACGACCATTTTGGTCAGAAAGGTCGTAATTTCCTTACACAAAATGGTCATTAAGCAGACAGTACTGGTTCGCTGCCTTATTTCTAGCTGATCACGACCAATATAGATGGTCATAACCTTGTAAATTGTGGTGGATTGCTATGACTAGGCGCCCCCTCATCAGTTTTGCCTATGTGTCATGTCTATGTGTTAGTTTTTGCCCTAGGTTGTGAAGCAGCCTATATTTCTGTCATTCCCAAAATTCCCAAAAAAATTGGGCATTCTTTACTATCCAAATCATTGCCTCATGAAAATATTCAACTCTATTTGCCTGGTAAATCATCCTCGGCAAATTCCCAAAGTTTTTGTTCAGCTCGAACTGTTTTGAAGGAAGTACTGGCTAGGAATATCCTAATGAGTTGAATTTTTGCCACATCTTCTACATACCCAAATCATAGCTCTCTACAAAATTCCAGCCCCATCTAACAATCCATGTGAGCTCAGCATCCAATCTTTGTTTCTAGTGATATTTTCAGTTTGTGAAGCAACTATATTTTATGTAAGTTTATAATTGCTGAAAATTTACCACAACATGACCCTGCCCATAGAACCTCCATACACCAAATTTTAGCTCATTTATTCTAGCCAATTTCCCTCAACATTTTTCCCAATTTTCTATTCAGTGGAGAGCACTGTGAAGGAAGTACCATTTTTATGTATCCAAATGGTATGAAAATTTTAAAGTGGCTTCACATGCCCAAATTATAATCCTCCTCCAAATTTCAGATCAATCCATTCATTCATTTGAGTCTAGCTTCAACATTCATATTTTTGTCCAGTGTGGTACGTTGCAAAGCAAATGCCACCTAGGCTCCTCCATTTGAGCTGAAAATTTGTGAAGACAGTCTTCTTAGTAGATGATCATCCTCAGCCAAAACTCATGCCCATTGGCCATGTGCATTTCCCGTACCGCTATATAAACACTGGGATGCTAATTCATGTTTGAGCATAGTTGGCCTCCTCGTTGGATTCTTCTGTTGTCATTTTCTTCCTAGCACCTACCCGGGGAGTTCCCAACCCACTAGACATGCCTATCCCATCCAGAACGCAGGGCAATGCCACGGTCACGCGGTGACCACGTGGCAGTCATGCGAGTTTACGCGCTCTGGAGTTGGGGCCCTCGGCCACCGTCCAAACCTCGACGTATCGCCACCAAACCATGTATTTCTGATTAAATATATACTTATGTATCTAGAAATGATTTTTGGAAAAAATAAAGAGCAAACTATAAGGCAGGTGCAGTTCAAATTTGACCCGCTTCCTACTGAATCGACGGAAATTTGTCTTTTTCACCAGAGGTGGATCAAAACTTTTGACACCCAACCATTTTGTAAATTGTGCATTAAATATGTCCTAGTATTTTATAAAAATGATTTGGTCCAATATTGCAACAAATATACGGTAGGTCCTTCACAAAAAAAACATTTTGGGCACTCAGAAAATAGAAAATGAATTTTTCGTCCAAAGAAAAAGAAAACTTCCTTAGGCAACATTGTTTGCCATCCCAAGATGCACCCTTGTGCAAAATATGAGATCATTTGAACAAACTATGCCATGAATGTGGCCATAAGATTGATCATTTGGCTTGAAAGCCATGCATCTTCACACATGATAGCTCATTTCTGAGAACACTTTTTAAAATAATTACCGTATTGGAAGTTTATTATTTTTCTGGGTAACTTGGTCACATATAATGACAAAATGTGAAGGTTTTCCAATTTTTTTGATTTTTTTGAATTTTTTATGCCCGTTTCAAAATGCGGTCAAAACGGCGGGCATGACCGTTCCTAGCTAGTGGTTGAATCTTGGAAAACTTTCGTGTTTCTCTGATTAAATAGATACTTATGTACCTTGAAATTATTTGTGGAAAAAAGAAATAGCAAACTATGAAGCAGGTGTAGTTCAAATTTGACCCGCTTCCTACTGAATCAGCGGAAATTTGTCTTTTTCACGAGAGGTGGATCGAAACTTTTGACACCCAACCATTTGGTCAATTGTGCATTATATATGGCCTATTATTTTATAAAAATGATTTGGTCCAATATTGCAACAAATGTATGGCAGGTCCTTCACAAAAAAACTCATTTTGGGCACTCGAAAAATAGAAAATGAATTTTTCGTCCAAAGAAAATGAAAACTTCCTTAGGCAACATTGTCTGCCATTCCAAGATGCACCCTTGTGCACAATATGAGATCATTTGAACAAACTATGCCATGAATGTGGCCATTGATCATTTGGCTTGAAAGCCATGCATCTTCACACATGATAGCTCGTTTCTGAGCACACTTTTTAAAAATAATTACCGTATTACAAGCTTATTACTTTTCCTAGTAACTTGGTCACATATAATGACACAATACGAATGTTTTCCAATTTTTTGATTTTTTTTTGAATTTTTTATGCCCGTTTCAAAATGCAGTCAAAACAGCGGGCATGGCCGTTCCTAGCTAGTGGTTGAATCTTGGAAAACTTTTTGTGTTTCTCTGATGAAATAGATACTTATGTACCTAGAAATTATTTTTGGAAAAAATAAATAGGAAACTATGAGGCAGATGCAGTTCAAATTTGACCCGCTTCATACTGAACCGGCAGAAATTTGTCTTTTTCACGAGAGGTGGATCGAAACTTTTGACACCCAACCATTTGGTCAATTGTGCATTATATATGGCCTATTATTTTATAAAAATGATTTGGTCCAAATTTGCAACAAATATTTGCTAGGTCCTTCACAAAAAAACTCATTTTGGACACTCAAAAATTAGAAAATGAGTTTTTTGTGCAAACAAAATGAAAGCACTATTTGGAAATATTGTTTGTCATTCCAATATGCACACTTATGCAAAATACGAGATCGTTTTGACAAACTATGCCTTTGTTATGTTTAGAAAATCAGAGTGGATTGGATGGACCAATGAGATGCGAGGAACCGCCTTCACGCGTATCACCAAATTGGACTCAATCTGAGCCATCCATGGTGCACCCATCCAATCGGGGAGCTTCTCCCGAGAAAAAAACCCTAACTCACCCACCCACCTCCCCTCGACCCCCCAGATCCCACCTCCTCCTCGCTCTCTCTCGATCCCCTGCAGTTCTAGCCGCCGCCGCCGCTCGCCTCCATCCTCTCCCCAACCCTGGTCGGCCTCCACTCCACTCCATCGCCGGCGCCAACCCAACCACCGCTGCCCTCTCCCCCTCCTCTCCCCTCACCGAAGAACGAGAGAGGGAGAGAGAGCCGACGGCCAGATCCACTCACCAAGTCCCTCTCTGTTGCCGCCATCTAGATCTAGGTCGGACAATTCCGGCGGTGCGCAGCACACTCCGGTGCTCACCTTGCACCTTGCTCGATCCCGCAGTCCTCCTCCGTCTCCTCACCTAACGACTAATCTCCACCTCGACTGGATCTCGGCCGCGTGGTTGGTGCAGGATCCGCGTCGGCGGGCGGCGACGGAAACACATGGCGCACCGGGTGGACAATGACTCCGGCGTCCGGCGTCGGCAAGTCCAACATCCTCTCCCACTTCACCCGCAACGCGTTCTACCTTGAGTCCAAGTCTACCATCAGTGTCGAGTTCGCCACCCGCACCCTCCTCATGAGTACTCACCACCATGGGCAGGCCGGCATCCAGGTCGGCAATGTGTGCTGGGAACTTTACTGCCTCAAGCACGGCATCCAGGTTCGTCATACCCCATCTCCCGCCTCTTGCCGCTTCTCATGTCGACTCGTATGCAGTTGCTCGGATGTGTTGATTGGTTGGAGAAGGTTTCCCATCGTGGATCTGGGTTGCGATTCGGGTTGTGCCGCGAAATGTTTTGCGGTTCAGTTGTCAGATCTTCTCTGGTTTGGAATATTTAGGCTATAATTGATGCACGATTTGAGCTGTGATGGTATTACTCGATTACCTTTCCATGTAGGTCTATTTGTTTTCACGCGAGGATGCAGCAATTAGTGTTCGATCCGCGCGACCCTTCTGAATTGGTCAGGAACATGAACTCTTCGTAGTTCCTAATTTAAGCCTCCGACATGTGATGATTAGTCATTTCGTTTTGTATTTTAGATCTGATATGCAATTGGAGTCCTAGGATCGTACTTTTCAGGAGACATGATACACTTCTGCACTAGTTTACTTGCCACTTTTGTGTGAAATCTCAGATCTACTTAGGCCATTATCATGCTTTCCATGGTCAGTTTTGATGTGTTCTGAAATTATGATCTGCATCCAACTAAACACCTCATTGTTCCCTGCTATAGCCTGATGGCCAGACGAACGGTAACAAGACCATCCGGTGATTCGCTGCTTGCAAACAACAGCTAGTAAATCGATCATCATGGGGGCGGGGACATGAGATTCAGAGAAGAGATGCTGCTGCCTGCCTATACTAGTTCATATGTATCCAGCCGCCTAGATCTACCGTACTCACCTCGTTTCACTGTGCTACTAGTAGTTCCTAGGCCATTAGCTCCTGCTTGCTTTTTTTGCTGCACAATGCTCATTTTGCTGCTAGTGTCCATTTAGCAGTTTTTTTACTATGTTTCTACCAAGATGATTCAGCCATTTGTTTGATTTCCTGCAGCGAAGTGCGGCTGGACGACCGAGGCTGCTATTCTGCCTTGATCTGCACACAAAGAGTTCCTGGACCTGACTTGAAGCAAGGATACCTGCGGCTGCAAGCCAACAATGTCTGAAGACAGGTGCTGCTTGTCGATGTTCTCCGCATAACTATAGGCTACCATGTCTTTTCCACTTTCCTTTTCGCTTTCTGTAATGCTAACTTGACGGTCAGCCTATAGTTATGCGGAGAACATCGGCAAGCAGCACCTGTCTTCAGACATACACTGCCATGTTTTGTTCCATAAATCACCTAGTGCTCCTGTTAGTGAGATTCATCTAGTATTTTATTTTGCAAAGCATGCAATGGTTTGGGGTACTTGATCATGGCCTAATGGAACTTACATGTCGTTACTACAGCAGCTAGAAGCAATCCATTTTATTAAATGCATTCTGGTTAGGATTTGGTCATGGCATCACCTTGCTGTTTTGTTTGTTTTAAATCTGGCTGGTCATTTGGGCATAGGAAATTTCTACAGTGCTTTCTCTAAAAACTGATGGATTGGCTGGTCAGATGATGCTACAACAACATATTCCTGAGATTCTCTTTGAGGAATACAAAATCGAGGTTTTAAAGACTGATGGCCAGCCTGTCTAATGTTTTTTTTCTTCTATACACTTGCTCCTTCCAGTAGGCATTGCAAGTGATGTGTTCAAGTGTAGTCATCTGGTCACATTTTTAACCAGTACCATATGATTGTAGCATACTACTAGTTTTAGTCATTTAACATCTTAATTTACCTAGAATGATGAAGTAGTTGCACTTGGTAGATGGGCTGAGCAAATGATGATTCATATGATTATTCTAATACATTTGATGTTTCAAAATCGAGCCTTTTAAACCTAATACTCAGCCCATCACAAATCAGTCATCTGCTACTCTTGCTATGCTGTAGTTTCTTATGATGATTTGAAAGTAAACAGAGTGTAACTATGTTTTCCTGTTTTGGTAAAATAGGTACCAACACCTGGGATTGGTTTGAGATGCGGGTGCACAAGAGGGCATTCGACCTTGTCAACCAGAAGGTACCCGCCTCCATGTCTGCTTGATCCCGTTTTTTCCCTAGTTGCTGTGTATGGGTCGTATCCGGTCCTGCTCGTCGGTGATCTGATGATGGTGTGCTGAACATTTAGACCGCTGAGGCTTTCTGCTTGTTGATGATCTAAAGTCGAGCTTTTTTAAAACTGATGCCTAGCATGTCATCAACGTACCGCTTTGTTCTTGTGTCTAGAGATGTAGTTCTGTTAGTGTGGTACTATAGAATGTAGAGGAGTTACATATGCATCGTTTGTCAGCTGAGCATATGATGTTAGCTTCACATTTTGATCTGTTGAACTGTCCCAGATTATGTCAAATTGTTACGAACTAGTTAGAGGTAAAGCAACTCATTTGGTTTTTGCTCACTGTTTTTACTGTCCCGTGCTGCTCTAAGTGTATGTAGAACCTGTTGCTGAACTGAAGATGCTATTTGCTTCACATTTTTGTTTCTTGAACCGTCCCAGATTATTTGAATTTAATATGAACCTAAGAGTTAAATAAATTGTATGGGCAGCATTAACATAGGTGCTCTATACCTGCTCTGCTCCTGTTCAGAGGCATCTTGTATTCTTTTTTGTATAATCTCCTATCGTAAGCGAAAAAGCTTCAGGCATTGAGCCATTGTATTGTGATCTTTAATACATTTTCTGTTTTTTCCCTTGCATAGCTAATTTTCCTTTTGCTGTGAGATGGCAACTGATATATCCACCTTTTGCTATGAGATGGCAACCGATTTATCCACCTTTTGTTGTGAGCAACTAATTTGCTTTTTACTAGCTGCTTTATTTGCTTGCTTGGTTGATCACTAGCATGAGCTTGGTTGCCCTGAACTTTAGTGTTTTATTTGCTTGCTTCTCAGTCTCTCTCCCTCCCTGCAGGTGCCACCGGACGCAAGGGTGGAGCCTACGCCTCCTTGCTGAAGCTTCTGGCTCTACACCAGTTTATGGTGCTACGGATGTGGTTAAGATGGCGTTCTACACTAGCTTCTTATGTTGCATGTGAATGGGGGTGAGTAGACAGAACTGGAGTGTTCTTATAGGAAGGCAAGTTGTCGCATCTGGAGCACATCAGATGTGATGTAGTAGTAAGTTAAGGCAAAGTGTGTAGATGATGTATTCCTGTGTAATTAAATGTTGTATTCTCTGTGTACATGCTGCTTTAAATGACATGAAGATTATGAAAATTGTGTACATGCTACTTCATATGGGTTGAATATGACAGGAAATAGTACTGGGCCTGAATTGGCCATGGCCCAAACAAATTTGGACTGGAGCTATTTATTTAATGGAAAAAACACGTTAGAGAAGGGCGAAAATAATAAGAAATTGAATATTAAAAGGCCACGACCTAGAATATAAAAGGCCGAATTGTGAATATAAAAAGGCTGAATTGTTAGGCCAGGCCCATGTAGCTAACAAAAATTAACAGAAAATAATATATTAAATGGGCTGAATTACTGGGCTCGGCCCATATATACACCGAACTGGACTGGGCTGAATCTTGTCAACGACCTTTTCATTTGGTCGCAATTTTGCCACACCAGCTTGCCACGTCGGATTCGACGTGGCCTGGGCAGAGAGCTAGCTACCAAAACAGAAGGTCATAGGATCAACGACCTTTTGTTTTGGTCGTGGCCGTCCACGACCTTCTCACAGAGAAGGTCGTTAATTTCAGTTTACGACCATCAACTTTTGACCATCTGTTTTTGGTCAAAAAAGGTCACAAATGAAAAACAATGACCGTTCAGTGACCAATAGTGATGGTCGCAAGTTGACATATTTCTTGTAGTGTTTGTCATCGGTATGTTACTTGCCCGAGATTCGATCGTCCGTATCTTCATACCTAGTTCAATCTCGTTACCGGCAAGTCTCTTTACTCGTTCCATAATACATCATCCTGCAACTAACTCATTAGACACTTTGCTTGCAAGGCTCTTATGATGTGTATTACCGAGAGGGCCCAGAGATACCTCTCCAATACTCGGAGTGACAAATCCTAATCTCAATCTATGCCAACCCAACAAACACCTTCGGATATACCTGTAGAGCATCTTTATAATCACCTAGTTACGTTATGACGTTTGATAGCACATAAGGCATTCCTCTGGTATCCGAGAGTTGTATAATCTCATAGTTGAAGGAATATGTATTTGACATGAAGAAAACAATAGCAATAAAACTGAACGATCAATATGCTAAGCTAACGGATGGGTCTTGTCCCTCACATCATTCTCCTAATGATGTGATCCCGTTCATCAAATGACAACACATGTCTATGTTAGGAAACTTAACCATCTATGATTAACGAGCTAGTCTAGTAGAGGCTTACTAGGGACACAGTGTTTTCTCTATGTATCCACACATGTATCAAGTTTCCGATTAATACAATTCTTGCATGAATAATAAAAATTTATCATGATATAAGGAAATATAAAATAACAACTTTATTATTGCCTCTAGGGCATATTTCCTTCACACGGGTCGTTGTAGCCGCACTTTTGCATCTAGGTGAAGCACCATGAAACATAGACACAGAGAGGAACGTATCTTCTCAACTTCTAGTATTACTCTCATCTCCTCTTGTCTTGTAATTGGGTCGAGCCCGATTCAGCACAAGTGGGTATGATTGATTGTGTTTCCTATAGAAAGAAATAACAGTGCAATTCCAAAATGAAGTAATCAAATCTGTGTTTCTTGCATAACTATATAGAAATAAATAGATAGTTCTCATGAAAGCTGCTGGCACATCCAATTTTTCATATTAACAGGAATATGCAAATTCATCTTAAAGAAGCAGTGCCTTTCTTAATATATATAGAAAGCAAATCAACTCCATATCCTTATTCCACATGCAACAATTAAACATGCAAGTGAAACTGGAGATCAACTTAATATCCTAGCTCCACAAGTAACAATTGAAACTGAACCATTTAGGGAGCTTTTTAAATTTAAGTAAATGATATATTTAATTATGTGTGTTGAATTAGAGAATGAATGTTTCTAATTCTCCCATCTCGTGTCTTCTTGGGTAATAAGCAAGACTGCCACTACAAGAAATATGTCAACTTGTGACCTTCTCTTAGTGACCCCAGCTGAATTGGTTGTAAATCCACGGCCATTTCGCTTGGAAGGGCTCAAACCCTGAAATTGCTTACACCAAATGGTCACAAAGCAGACAAGAGTGGCCAATGACCTTATTTCTACCTGATTACGACCAATATAAATGGTCATGAGGTTGTGAACGTGGATGCATTGGTACTTATTGCTATGACTAGGCGCCACCTCATCAGTTTTGCCTATGTGTCATGTCCATGTGTCAATTTTTGCCCTAGGTTGTGAAGCAACCTATATTTCTGTCATTCCCAAAATTCCCAAAAAAGTTGGGCATTCTTTACTACCCAAATCATTGCCTCATGACAATATTCAACTCCATTTGCGTGGTAAATCTTCCTCGGCAAATTTCCAAAGTTTTTGTTCAACTCGAACTGTTGTGAAGGAAGTACTAGCTAGGCATATCCTAATGAGCTGAATTTTTGCCACATCTTCTATATTCCCAAATCATAGCTCTCCACAAAATTTGAGCCCCATCTAACAATACATGTGAGTGTGGCTTCAACATTCATATTTTTGTCCAGTGTGGTACGTTGCAAAGCAAGTGACACCTAGGCTCCTCCATTTGAGCTGCAAATTTTCCAAGATAGTGTCCTTAGTAGATGATCATCCTCGACCAAAACACAGGCCCATTGGCCATGTGCATTTCCCGTACCACTAATCAAACACTTGGGTGCTAATTCACGTTTGAGCATTGTTCGGTCTCCTCGTGAGATTCTTCTGTTGTTATTTTCTTCCAAGGATCTACCTGGGGAGTGCCAAACCTACTAGACATGCCTAGGCTTCCCAGAACGCATGGCAACGCCACGGTCACGCGGTGACCACGCGATGGGCATGCGAGTCTACGCGCTTTGGAGTTGGGGCCCTGGGCCACCGTCCAAACCTCAACGTATCACCACCCAACCATGTATTTATAGTTAAATAGATACTTATGTACCTACAAATGATTTTGGGAAAAAATAAAGAGCAAACTATAAGGCAGCTGCAGTTCAAGTTTGACCCGCTTCCTGCTGAGTCGGCGGAAATTTGTCTTTTTAACCAGAGGTGGATAAAAACTTTTTACACCCAACCATTTTGTCAATTGTGTATTAAACATGGCATAGTATTTTATAAAATTGATTTGGTCCATTTTTGCAACAATTATTTGGTAGTTCCTTCACAAAAAAACCTCATTTTGGGCACTCGAAAAATGGAAAATGAATTTTCCGTGTAAAGAAAATGAAAACTCCCTTAGGCAACATTGTTTGGAATTCCAAGATGCACCCTTGTGCACAATATGAGATCATTTGAACAAACTATGCCATGAATGTGGCCATAAGATTGATCATTTGGCTTGAAAGCCATGAATCTTCACGCATGATAGCTCATTTCTGAGAACACTTTTTAAAAATAATTGCCGTATTACAAGTTTATTATTTTTCATGGAAACTTGGTCACATATGATGACACAATGCGAAGGTTTTTGAATTTTTTGATTTTTTTTTGAATTTTTTATGCCTGTTTCAAAATGCGTTCAAAACAGCGGGCTTGACCGTTCCTAGCTAGTTGTTGAATCTTGGAAACCTTTTGATGTTTCTCTGATTAAATAGATAGTTATGTAACTAGAAATGATTTTTGGAAAAAATAAAGAGCAAACTATGAGGCAGTTACAGTTCAAATTTGACCCGCTTCCTATTAAATCGGCGGGAATTTGTCTTTTTCACCAGAGGTGGATCAAAACTTTTGACACCCAACCATTTTGTCAATTGTGCATTAAATATGGCCTAGTATTTTATAAAATTTATTTGGTCCAATTTTGCAACAAATATATGGTAGGTCCTTCACACAAAAAAACTCATTTTGGGCACTCAGAAAATGGAAAATTGATTTTTCGTCCAAAGAAAATGAAAACTCCCTTAGGCAACATTGTTTGCCATTCCAAGATGCACCCTTGTGCATGATATGAGGTCATTTAACAAACTATGCCATGAATGTGGCCATAAGATTGATCATTTGGCTTGAAAGTCATGAATCTTGACACATGATAGCTCATTTCTGAGAACACTTTTTCAAAAGAATTGTCGTATTACAAGTTTATTATTTTTCCTCGTAACTTGGTCACATGTAATAACACACTGCAAAGGTATTCCAATTTTTTGATTTTTTTATTTTTTATGCCCGTTTCAAAATGCGGTCAAAATGGCGGGAATGACCGTTCCTAGCTAGTGGTTGAATCCTGAATTTTTTTGGTGTTTCTCTAATTAAATATATACTTATGTATCTAGAAATGATGTTTGGAAAAAATACAGAGCAAACTATGAGGCAGCTGCTGTTCAAATTTGACTCGCTTCCTACTAAATCAGCGGGAATTTGCCTTTTTCACCAGAGGTGGATCAAAACTTTTGACACCCAACAATTTTGTCAATTGTGCATTAAATATGGCCTAGTATTTTACAAAATTGATTTGGTCCAATTTTGCAACAAATATATGGTAGGTCCTTCACAAAAAAAACTCATTTTGGGCACTCGGAAAATGGAAAATTGATTTTTTGTCCAAAGAAAATGAAAACTCCCTTAGGCAACATTGTTTGCCATTCCAAGATGCACCCTTGTGCATGATATGAGGTCATTTGAACAAACTATGCCATGAATGTGGCCATAAGATTGATCATTTGGCTCAAAAGCCATGAATCTTGACACATGATAGCTCATTTCCGAGAACACTTTTTCAAAAGAATTGTCGTATTACAAGTTTATTATTTTTCCTGGTAACTTGGTCACATGTCATGACACAATGCGAAGGTTTTCCATTTTTTTTGAATTTTTTTTTGAATTTTTATGCCCGTTTCAAAATGCGGTCAAAACAGCGGGAATGACCGTTCCTAGCTACTTGTTGAATCTTGAATTTTTTTGTGTTTCTCTGATTAAATAGATACTTATGTACCTAGAAATGATTTTTGGAAAAAATACAGAGCAAACTATGAGGCAGCTGCAATTCAAATTTGACCCGCTTCCTGCTGAATCAGCAGGAATTTGCCTTTTTCACCAGAGGTGGATCAAAACTTTTGACACCCAACCATTTTGTCAATTGTGCATTAAATATGGCCTAATATTTCGGAAAATTGATTTGGTTCAATTTTGCAACTAATATACGGTAAGTCCTTCACAAAAAAACTCATTTTGCACACTAGAAAAATCGAAAATTGATCACGACCATTTTAGATGGTCATAACGTCATCAAAGTCTGCACTTCATTCTGATTGGTCTATGGGCATGTCACGTGGATCAAGCATTAGAGACCGTCGGATACTGCCAGATCCAATGGCCCACACCCCTCACCCTCTCCCCACCCACACCCACCCGAAAGCAGCTCCCCTCACCTACACCACATGTCGTTGAGGACACTGACATGTGGGCCTAATTCCTCGCGGGCCCACCTATTAGTGGCCGAATGCCACCACTCACCCACCGCACACCACTCCTCCCCCCTCTCCCCCTCTCCCCCGCACACCACTCCTCCTCCCACGCTGCCACCCACCGTCCCGCCGGTCCCGCCGCGACCTCCCCTCCCCTCCCACCTCAAGCCGCTCCTCCTCGCCGCCGCCACCCACCGTCCCGTCTGACCTCTCCCCCGCCACCCACCGCCCCGTCTGACCTCGTCGCCGGCCGCCGCTCCCGCTCTCCCCCCCACACCTGTCGCCCCCTCCCTCTCCTCCTCCCATCAGAAGAGAAGAGGGATCTCGCGCGGATCGCACCAGGGCGTCGATCTGGACCTTCGTCTGCACGAGGGGACGGCTGCGCCTCGTCCTCGTCCCACCTCAGGCGGGGTTCAGATCGAGCCGGACTCGCGTCGTCGTCAAGAGCTGACCTCGACGGAGATGAGAGGAACCCTTCTTCCTCCGTCTTCCTTCGACCTCGACCTCGGCATGTCGCTCCCCAGCTACTCTGACTCCGCCAAGGTCGCCTACGTCCTCCAGGGTATGCGCCAATGACCGATCCCCTCTTGCGCTCGCGGGTCGTCTGTTTATTGTTTCGCTTGGAGTTCGATCGATTAGAACAGTTTGGTGATGGTCTGTGCGGGACAATCGAATTTTGGGTAGTAGATCCTCGCGGGTCAATCGAACTTGTTGGTCAATCTAGTTTAGACCCGACAGGTAGGGAGCAGCAACAGACTCTCCCTGCTTTGTGTAGTTCATTGCATGGTCCAATGTTCTAATAACCAAAGTTCATGTTCATCCTTTGTTTGTAGCTACCCTGATGTCTGCCATTTACGAGGAGAACAAGGACAAGGACGGCTTCCTCTACATGACGTACAGCGGCGAGAACACCTTCGGATTGCTCTAGATGGCGCTGGCTGCCACGGCAATCGCTCTGAATGCCTCCTGTAAATAAGGCGTGCCAATCAACTATGTATATATTCCGGTTTGCCTCGTCGTAGGATCTTTAAATTGCACAACCAAGAAAAATCTATTCGTGTCCTGACTTATCCTATTTGAGAGTTCTGACTTATATACTATATATCAAGTAATCGACTCTAAAATACAGTAAAATCTACTGCTCCTGTGTTCATGCATGCCGGTGTGGTTACTTGTTCACTGCTATTGATGCAATGTTTCATAGATCAGTGTATATCTCAGCGTTGCCAGTAATAAATCCGGGCGCTGTTGCGTTGTAATTCCTTGACTATGGTCGCCGACAGCACGCGGGCCTTTTGTCTCCAGACCATGAGCCTGGACTGGTGGTGACTTCTGCTCCGTTTAGGTTCTGTTGACTGGTGGTGTTGCAATGCAGCGCGAGAGGGTGTCAGGACGCCGCAGTGGTGATCCTGGTTCTTCTCATCACCATTGTTCTAGCCTATGGGCAAGAAGTGAATTGCATACCTATGGTTATCCAAAGACAAAAGATTGCAAACAGAATCCTGCAATTCATTTTCCAAAACTTCAGTTAGTAAGATTGAAATTTGACAGAGTCATGGCTCTCCTAAATTGAGTTCAGGTGAGAGATGCTTCGTGAGTTCAGGTGAGAGATGTTCACGAGTTCAGGTGATATGAGATTGAGAGAGAGAGGTGGGAGAGGCTTGGGCTGGGATGAGTGAGAGATTGCTATTTCATCTGCTGGAGATAGATTGAGAGAGAGGAGTGCTGATTAGTGTAGTTTGTGATTGAGAGAATGCTTGCTGCTGCTATTTGTGCTTACTGATTGATTATACAGTGAGTGAGATGCTGTTATTTGTACTTGTTGATGTTATTGTTTCCATCCGATGCATATTGTTGTGATTCGTAGCTTACGCCTTGCCTGCAGGTGTCGTGCTGGCGACCGGGTTCGGAGCGCTCATATCGAAGGTGGCCGAGCACTGGTACGAGCTCTACAAGATGGACAAGCAGGGGGCCAACCTCTGGTTCATCTACTGGTGGGAGGACAAGGTCTCAGGTGTGTTGCTTTCTTCTGGCTCTGAATGTTAGGATGGTCAATGTAATTGCTGCCATTTTTTATTGATGAATGCATTACTGCTGCTGACATTGCTTGTACTGCGTGCGTCTTGTATGTGTGTTTGATGTTGACGTCACTTATGGTTTTGCAGGGTTCTGAGGCTGCAGCCTGGGCACAGGTACTGCCTCCTCGGCCAGCTCTCCAAGGAAGTCGGATGGAACTACGCCGACACCATCAGGGTGAGCTATTTCATTGTGTTGTTTCTTCAGTGCTCACTAGTTGCTAGTGTTCGACTGCTACCAGTGGGTTAAGATTAGTCTTTTATAATTGTTTTCTTGAGGATGAGTTACTGGGGCTGTTCAGGCCATGACTCCAAATTATAATTGTTTTCTTGAGGATGGGCAATCTTGTATAGCTGAAAGTGATACATTCTTTGAAAACTCAGCTTCTACTATTCACCTTGTAGATTTTTTATTCTGCAACATATTTGGTTTTGTCATAAAATGATTGGATTATTTTGAAGAAGTACACATGTAACCTTCCAGTGTGAGAACATTATCTTGCGGTCTTAATTTAGTCTGATTAAAAAATTGGTCATGCTCACGAGCAGTATATATGCACTTGGTCGGTTCATTGTTAGCAGTTTAGCTACACAAACTGACTGACATTGCACAATAAAATGTAGCAAATTTTATAGCAATCCTTCTTTCTCTCGTATAGAAGTACATGCTATCTAACGTGAGCAAAATCATTGCGTAACTACAGGTACATCATATGACTAACTTACATAGAATACTGAAACTCGACCCCATGCATTCAGTTTCAGAACATGAAACTAACCTGACTAGTAGCTTCTCTGGCTTCCAGTTTACAACTTCTAGGATATCAATCATTCATTCTCAAGTTGCTGCCTGGCAGCTACAGGTCGCCTTTTTCTGGAATTTTTCATGTTCTTTTTTTGCGTGTATATGCCTTCCTCTTCGATTTCGAGCTTGTGATTGAGGTTAATTGATGGTGGTGGTTGCACCATGCAGATGTTCAGGATGGCGGAGAAGGAGATGGAGTACCGGGTCAAGCTTTTCAACCGGTGAGTGATGCACCCTCTAGCTGCTGTACTACCACTAGTCCACCACCTGGGTGGGGCTTGTGAGATCAGATCGCTGATTGATGCAATGACCCAACTCCGTAGTTTTTGTTAATTATGTAGTTATATACATTGAGGGATGCCATTGTCTGTGAAAAAAGAAATTGCTTGCACTTGTCAGACGGATGAGGAGCCTAAATTAGCTTGACAATTATAAGCCTGGTGTTTAGTGTTTTACTGCTTCAGTGATTTCCTTGCGAACTGCTATTCCTTCAGCTATGACAAGTGATTGCCATGATCTGCACCCGCTCGGACGCACCCCAGGAAGTGTCTTTCTGGGGAGATAGGTTACCTTGACGTGAGAATTTACCCTGACCGGAATTGTGGTTATTGCAGGCGAATTTGGGGCCGAGGAAAGAAGACGAGGAGCAACTTCTCTCTGGTCTGGTGGTTGGAACTTCAGGACAAGGTAGGTAGCATCCCCATCTCCCTTCCCCTCTTTCTCAGCTTACTAATGTCGCTAAATTAAGGAATATTTGATGCAAATCCTGGTTGTGTCAAGGAATTCAAGAGGGATTTGTATGAACAAGTCCATTTTTTATTTAGTTAGTACCAAACAGAGAAGATGCGGTCCAGATTGGCCAATTTTGCTGCTACCACATGGATTTGTATCTATGCAACCATCTCCCTGCTGTTTGTGTTGTTTGGATTACAAGAAATTCAGTTTTGGGTGACCTGCACTTGGTTTAACTTCTCTGAATAATCAACCGTATTGTTTCTGTATTGTTTTGCTGCTGTATTGTTTCTCACTCATGATTGATCTACTGCCAGGTGAAGGTTTTCAAATGTTGAAGGAGCAGCACAATAGGAACTTCTGTGATGTCTTGTCATCTATTTTCTTTTCTTTTCTGTAGAATAGTTTTTTTTTGCACTTACTGGTACCTTGGATGTAAAGATATGTACTGCTAGAACAAATGCATGTAAAGATATTTTGGGCTCCTATAACATTTCATGTTGCTTTGAAAATGTATCGGAACTGGGCTAGGCCCAAGATAGCTTGTAGTGTGATGTGTTGTAATGTCAATGGCATAATAAAAAAGTTGGACTAGATCAATTATTTCGGCCCAGCCCAAGATATATTGAACAATTATTTCTGAGGAGAAAACTTGAGAGGCCCAGCAAAGAAATGGCCCAGAAAAATACAGGAAAAAAATATGTCGTCAAAAGGGATGTGCAAAGAAATTAAAAAGGCCAAATTGTTGGGCCAGGCCCATGTAGCTAGCCAAAATTAATAGAAAAATATATATTAAAAGGCTAAATTAATGGGCTCGGCCGATATAGACACCTAATCGGACCGGGCTGAATCTTATCCACGTCAACTTGCCACGCTGGATCCTACATGGCTAGTGACCAAAATTTTGGTCGAAGAACCAACGACCTTTTACATATCACAGAGAAGGTCGTTAATTTCAGTTTACGACTGCCAGCTTTTGACCTTCTGTTTTTGGTCAAAAAAAGGTCGCAAATGAAAAACAATGACCTTTTAGTGACCAATAGTGGTGGTCGCAAGTTGACATATTTCTTGTAGTGTGCATGAATTCCATCTTAATTTTCCTACTGTCTTGTTAGGTGAGCAAACCATACCAATAGTTAAACACCTATGATTCATTACTATGACCTACTAAAGAAATTCACATAACAGAAAAGCTAAGTCTAAAAAACAAATATATATCAATATATGAGAAGGTAGCTATGTGTACGATATGACGAAGAACAGCCCAGAAAATCACAAGGAGAATCTACTGAGCTAGTTAGAAAGGACATTCCTAGAATAAAAAATAGTAGCAAAAACTATAGTACTATAAGAAATTTAGCTCTGTTAAAAAGGTACTAACTTGCCGCAGGTAAAAAGCAGTAGGATTTGTAATCAAACCCAACTTAGTAGATTCACTACGATGGGTCAACTACGGCTCATTTGTTGGTGAGAACATCAGAAGAACTTATTTCAAACTGAATTAAGAAAAACTGATTCTTTTAAGTAAATTTACCGTCTAATTACTTATAGAGTGGAGTAGCATCCATTTAATGAGAGATGAGAAGAATTCTTCATAATGTGCACATCTCACTATCCCTTCTTTACACCTGCCGGGACCGGGGGTGGTCGGCGTGCACGAGCTGGGGCAGCACAGGCGTGGTTGTGCACAACTGCGAGGAGCATGAGCCCGTGCCGATGGCGCACACTCAACTTTTATATTTTGACCAATTAGTCTGTATTAATTTGAAACTCTTGTTATTTCATTTATCCGTATGTAACCATATGACATGCAAAATCATTGGCCTTTTCTTTCAAAGATAATTTCATAAACACAATAAATTGTTCCTTTCCTGTGCATATCGCATCTTAGATATGATCATATCTTTTAGGAGCTCATAACACAAGATAACAAAGCAAGGTAAATAAATCGCCTCTCAAAATTTGAAAGAGTAAAACATAGATAAATTTAGATCTAATGTGGACAAAAAATATAAGATTTGACTAAAGATACCAAAAGGATTAGTTCAAGTTTATGATTTTTAATAAGCTGAAAATAGACATATATAAACAAAGATTTGACTTGATGCTATAGACAAAATGATCCCAACTGGTCTATGAAGAGATGGTAAGAGCTACAGGCTAACAAAATCAAGGAAATGCTTGATCTTAATTACTTTGTTCATTTGGCATAACTGAAAAGTACACGTGCTATTTTCTTAACCACATGTTCTAGAACAACAATCCTTAAATAGCAACAAATCTAACATGAAATGTATCCAGCTCACTGCAATATGGAGCCATGTAACTTGATGCACCATTCAAGGACAATTTGCAAACACCAACATGTCCAGCTATTTCAAGTTAAAGAGCCTCAAAATTTTCATCGGTCGCTTAGCTTTGTTCAAATAAGTAGAAAGTAAAGGGTAAAATGTACAGACTTGCGCATGGAAGCAACCATATTAAATCTAGCGTAATTATATCTTGCATAGGCAAGTCACATGACCAGGAAATATATTGTACAGGTAAATTATCCTTGACAGCAGGTTAAGTGCTAGAAAAAATACCTGGACAACATGCAAAAGGGCATAAAATGGAATTAACCTTCCTGCTTGGAATTTCACCGAACAACTTGTAGGCATACACCAAAAGAATCTGCACAGACGAAGATAAGAAATTCTATTGACTAAATCACAAAAGAGGAGGGCATGAAAGGGAGCACATGCTAATCAGCAGGAGGAGAGAGTGTAGGTACCTGCAAGAAAGAGATGGAGAAATTGGCAGGGGCATGGAGGTGGAAAGTTTGGGATGCAGAAGCAGAGCCCAGCAGTGGACGGGGACGGAGGTGGCAGTACTTATTCTTCTTCCTTATCATCTTTCTCCCGTCCCCTTTTTCCAAATCCCGATCTCTATCTCCTGCAGGGTAGAGTACAAGAGAACGCAGGAGGAGTAGGGTCTAGAGTTGGCAACCAAAGGGGAAGGAAGAAGAGGAACGCATGACAGAGAGAGAGAGAGAGAGGAGAGGGAGAGACCTGTAGGTCACAATGATGACAACCATGACAACGACGTTGATGGAAATATGCCCTAGAGGCAATAAAGTTGTTATTATTATATTTCCTTATTCATGATAAAGGTTTATTATTCATGCTAGAATTGTATTGATAGGAAACATAAATACATGTGTGGATACATAAACAAATACCATGTCCCTTGTAAGCCTCTACTAGACTAGCTCGTTGATCAAAGATGGTTAAGGTTTCCTAACCATAGACATGTGTTGTCACTTGATAACGGGATCACATCATTAGGATAATGTGAAGGAAATATGCCCTAGAGGCAATAATAAAGTTATTATTTATTTCCTTATTTTCATGATAAATGTTTATTATTCATGCTAGAATTGTATTAACCGGAAACGTAATACATGTGTGAATACATAGACAAACAGAGTGTCACTAGTATGCCTCTACTTGACTAGCTCGTTGATCAAAGATGGTTATGTTTCCTAACCATAGACATGAGTTGTCATTTGATAAATGGGATCACATCATTAGGAGAATGATGTGATTGACTTGACCCATTCCGTTAGCTTAGCACTTGATCGTTTTAGTTTACTGCTATTGCTTTCTTCATGACTTATACATGTTCCTATGACTATGAGATTATGCAACTCCCGATTACCGGAGGACCACTTTGTGTGCTACCAAATGTCACAACGTAACTGGGTGATTATAAAGGTGCTCTACAAGTGTCTCCGATGGTACTTGTTGAGTTGGCATAGATCAAGATTAGGATTTGTCACTCCGATTGTCGGAGAGGTATCTCTGGGCCCTCTCAGTAATGCACATCACTATAACCCTTGCAAGCAATGCAACTAATGAGTTAGTTGCGGGATGATGTATTACGGAACGAGTAAAGAGACTTGCCGGTAACAAGATTGAGCTAGGTATTAAGATACCAACGATCGAATCTCAGGCAAGTAACATACCAATGACAAAGGGAACAACGTATGTTGTTATGCGGTTTGACCGATAAAGATCTTCGTAGAATGTGACGATTGGTAATATGAGTTTATGTGTTTTGATGTACCGAAGGTAGTTCGGAGTCCCGGATGAGATCGGGGACATGACAAGGAGTCTCGAAATGATCGAGACGTAAAGATCGATATATTGGACGACTATATTCAGACATCGGAAAGGTTCCGAGTGATTCGGGTATTTTTCGGAGTACCGGAGAGTTACGGGAATTCGCCGGGGAGTATATGGGCCTTATTAGGCTTTAGGGGAAAGAGAGAGGGGAGGCTGCGCCCCCCCCCCCCCCCCCCGCAAGGCTTAGTCCGAATTGACTAGGGGGAGGGGCAGCGCCCCCTCCTTCCTTCTCTTGTCTTTTCCCTTTCCTTCTCTCATACTCCTACTACTTGGAAGGGCTCCTAGTTCTACTAGGAAAGGGGGAATCCTACTCCCGGTGGGAGTAGGACTCCCCTAGGGCGTGCCATAGAGAGGGCCGGCCCTCCCCCTCCTCCTCTCCTTTATATACGGGGGAGGGGGGCACCCCATAGACACACAAGTTGATCATTGATCTCTCTTAGCCGTGTGCGGTGCCCCCCTCCACCATAATCCACCTCGGTCATATCGTAGCGGTGCTTAGGCGAAGCCCTGCGTCGGTAGCATCATCATCACCGTCATCACGTCGTCGTGCTGACGGAACTCTCCCTCGAAGCTCTGCTGGATCAGAGTTGGTGGGACGTCATCGAGCTGAACGTGTGCTGAACTCGGAGGTGCCGTACGTTCGGTACTTGGATTGGTCGGATCGTGAAGACGTACGACTACATCAACCGCGTTGATCTAACGCTTCCGCTTTCGGTCTATGAGGGTACGTGGACACACTCTCCCCTCTCGTTGCTATGCATCACCATGATCCTGCGTGTGCGTAGGAAATTTTTGAAATTACTACGTTCCCCAACATAATGATGTGATGGACAAGACCCATCTGTTAGCTTAGCATATGATCGTTCAGTTTATTGTTGTTGCTTTCTTAATGTCAAATACATCCTTTGACTATGAGATCATGCAACTCCAAGATACCAGAGGAATACCTTGTGTGCTATCAAACGTCACAAACGTAACTGGGTGATCATAAAGATGCTCTACAGGTATCTCCAAAGGTGTCCGTTGAGTTGGCGTGGATCGAAATTAGGATTTGTCACTCTGTGTATCGGAGAGGTATCTCTGGGCCCTCTCGGTAATACACATCACAAGAAGCTTGCAAGCAAAGTGACTAAGGAGTTAGTTATGAGATGGTGTATTACAGAACGAGTAAAGAGACTTGTCAGTAATGAGATTGAACTAGGTATGAAGATACCAACGATTGAATCTCGGGAAAGTAACATACCGACAGACAAAGGGAATTATGTATATTGTCATAAGGTTCGACTGATAAAGATCTTCGTAGAATTTGTAGGAACCAATATGGGCATCCAGGTTCCGCTACTGGTTATTGACCGGAGAGGTGTCGCGGTCATGTCTACATAGTTCTCAAACATGTATGGTCCGCACGCTTAACGTTCGTTGATGATATAATAGTATATGAGTTATGTGATTTGGTGACCGAATGTTGTTCGGAGTCCCAAATGAGATCACAGACATGACGAGGAGCTCCGGAATGGTCCGGAGGTAAAGATTGATATATAGGACGATGTTATTTATGTCGGGGAATGTAGCAGAAATTTAAAATTTTCTACGTATCACCAAGATCAATCTATGGAGTCATCTAGCAACGAGAGAGAGGGGAGTGCATCTACATACCCTTGTAGATCGCGCGCGGAAGCGTTCAAGAGAACGGGGTTGATGGAGTCGTACTCGTCGTGATCCAAATCACCGATGATCCTAGCGCCGAACGGACGGCACCTCCGCGTTCAACACGCGTACGGAGCGGGGACGTCTCCTCCTTCTTGATCCAGCAAGGGGGGAGGAGAAGTTGATGGAGATCCAGCAGCACGACGGCGTGGTGGTGGAAGTAGCGGGATCCCGGCAGGGCTTCGCCAAGCGCAAGCGGGGAGGAAGAGGTGTCACGGGAGGGAGGGAGGCGCGAGGGCTTGGGGTGCTGCTCCCATGCGCCTCCCCACTATATATAGGGTGGAGGGGGCTGGTTTCTTGCCCTCCAAGTCCATTGGGGCGTTGGCAAAGGTGGGGAAAAGAAATCCCATCAGTTTCCTTCCCCACCGATTGTTATCCCCCTTTTTTAGGGATCTTGATCTTATCCCTTCGGGATATGATCTTATTCCTTCTAAGGTGGGATCTTGGTGCGCCTTGACCAGGGGTGTGGGGCCTTGCCCCCACTACCCACGTTCATGTGGGCCCCCCATGCAGGTGGGCCCCACTTCGGAACCTTCTAGAACCTTCCCGGTACAATACCGAAAAATCCTGAACATTTTCCGGTGGCCAAAATAGGACTTCCCATATATAAATCTTTACCTCCGGACCATTCCGGAACTCCTCGTGACGTCCGGGATCTCATTCGGGACTCCGAAAGACTTTCGGATTTCCGCATACTAATATCTCTACAACCCTAGCGTCACCGAACCTTAAGTGTGTAGACCCTACGGGTTCGGGAGACATGCAGACATGACCGAGACGACTATCCGGTCAATAACCAACAGCGGGATCTGGATACCCTTGTTGGCTCCCACATGTTCCATGATGATCTCATCGGATGAACCACGATGTCGAGGATTCAATCAATCCCGTATACAATTCCCTTTGTCAATCGGTACGTTACTTGCCCGAGATTCGATCGTCGGTATCCTAATACCTTGTTCAATCTCGTTACCGGCAAGTTACTTTACTCGTACCGTAATGCATGATCCCGTGACCAAACACTTGGTCACATTGAGCTCATTATGATGATGCATTACCGAGTGGGCCCCGAGATACCTCTCCGTCATACGGAGTGACAAATCCCAGTCTCGATTCGTGCCAACCCAACAGACACTTTCGGAGATACCTGTAGTGCACCTTTATAGCCACCCAGTTACGTTGTGACGTTTGGTACACCCAAAGCATTCCTACGGTATCTGGGAGTTGCACAATCTCATGGTCTAAGGAAATGATACTTGACATTAGAAAAGCTCTAGCAAACGAACTACACGATCTTGTGCTATGCTTAGGATTGGGTCTTGTCCATCACATCATTCTCCTAATGATGTGATCCCGTTATCAATGACATCCAATGTCCATGGTCAGGAAACCATAACCATCTATTGATCAATGAGCTAGTCAACTAGAGGCTTACTAGGGACATGTTGTGGTCTATGTATTCACACATGTATTACGGTTTCCAGTTTACAATTATAGCATGAACAACAGACAATTATCATGAACAAGGAAATACAATAATAACCATTTTATTATTGCCTCTAGGGCATATTTCCAACAGTCTCCCACTTGCACTAGAGTCAATAATCTAGTTCACATCACCATGTGATTAACACTCAAAGTTCACTAGAGTCAATAATCTAGTCCACATCACCATGTGATTAACACTCAATGAGTTCTAGGGTTTGATCATTTTATGCTTACGAGAGAGGTTTTAGTCAACGGGTCTGCAACATTCAGATCCGTGTGTGCTTTACAAATCTCTATGTCATCTTGTAGATGTAGCTACCACGCGCTACTTGGAGTTATTCCAAATAACTGCTCTACTATACAAATCTGGTTTACTACTCAGAGTCATCCGGATTAGTGTCAAAGTTTGCATCGACGTAACCCTTTACGACGAACTGTTTTACCACCTCCATAATCGAGAAAATTCCTTAGTCCACTAGATACTAAGGATAAGTTCGACCGCTGTCATGTGATCCATTCCCGGATCACTATTGTACCCCTTGACTAACTCATGGCAAGGCACACTTCAGGTGCGGTACACAGCATAGCATACTGTAGAGCCTACGTCTAAAGCATAGGGGAAGACCTTCGTCCTTTCTCTCTCTTCTGTCGTGGTCAGGTCTTGAGTCTTACTCAATACTCACACCTTGTAACACAGCCAATAACTCCTTCTTTGCTGATCTATTTTGAACTCCTTCAAAATCTTGTCACGGTATGTATTCATTTGAAAGTACTATTAAGCGTTTTTGATCTATCCTTATAGATCTTGATGCTCAATGTTCAAGTAGCTTAATCCAGGTTTTCCATTAAAAAACACTTTTCAAATAACCCTGGATGCTTTCCAGAAATTCTACATCATTTCTGATCAACAATATGTTAACAACATATACTCATCAAAAATTATGTAGTGCTCCCACTCACTTCTTTGGAAATACAAGTTTCTCATGAACCTTGTATAAACCCAAAATCTTTGATCATCTCATCAAAGCGTTCATTCCAACTCCGAGATGCTTACTCCAATCCTTAGAAGGATTGCTGGAGCTTTGCATACTTGTTAGCATCTTTCAGGATTGACAAAACCTTCTGGTTGTATCACATACAACCTTTCCTCAAGAAAATCGTCGAGGAAACAATGTTTTGACATCCTATCTGCAAGATTTCATAAATCATGCAGTAACTGCTAATATAATTCTAACAGACTCTTAGCATCGCTACGAGTGAGAAAGTCTCATCGCAGTCAACTCCTTGAACTTGCCGGAAAACATCTTAACGACAAGTCGAGCTTTCTTAATGGTGACACTTACCATCGTTGTCTGTCTTCCCTTTAAAATCCATCTGTACCCAACAACCTTACGACCATCAAGTAGTTCTTTCAAAGTCTATACTTTGTTTTCATACATGGATCCTCTCGGATTTTATGGCATCAAGCCATTCGTCGGGATCCGGGCCCACCATCGCTTCTCCATAGCTCGTAGGTTCATTGTTGTCTAGCAACATGACTTCCAAGACAGGATTACGTGCCACTCTGAAGTAGTACGCATCCTTGTCGTCCTATGAGGTTTGGTAGTGACTTGCTCTAAAGTTTCATGATCACTATCATAAGCTTCCACTTCAATTGGTGTAGGTGCCACAGGAACAACTTCCTGTGCCCTGCTACACATTAGTTGAAGTGACGGTTCAATGACCTCATCAAGTCTCCACCATCCTCCCACTCAATTCTTTCGAGAGAAACTTTTCCTCGAGAAAGGACCCGTTTCTAGAAACAATCACTTTTGCTTCCAGATCTGAAATAGGAGGTATACCCAACTGTTTTGGGTATTCTATGAAGATGCATTTATCCGCTTTGGGTTCGAGCTTATCAGCCTGAAACTTTTTCACATAAGCGTCGCAGCCCCAAACTTTTAAGAAACGACAGCTTAGGTTTCTCTAAACCATAGTTCATACGGTGTCGTCTCAACGGAATTGCGTGGTGCCCTATTTAAAGTGAATGCGGTTGTCTCTAATGCCTAACCCATAAACGATAGTTGTAATTCGATAAGAGACATCATGGTATGCACCATATCCAATAGGGTGCAGTTATGATGTTCGGACACACCATCACAATATGGTGTTCCAGGCGGTATTAGTCGTGAAACAATTTCCACAATTTCTTAATTGTGTGCCAAACTCGTAACTCAGATATTCATCTCTATGATCATATCACAGACATTTTATCCTCTTGTCACGACGATCTTCAACTTCACTCTGAAATTACTTGAACCTTTCAATAATTCAGACTTGTGTTTCATCAAGTAAATATTCTCAGCATCTACTCAAATCATCTGTGAAGTAAGAACATAACGATATCCACTGCGTGCCTCAGCACTCATTGGACTGCACACATCAAATGTATTACTTCCAACAAGTTGCTCTCTTGTTCCATCTTACTGAAAACGAGGCCTTTCAGTCATCTTGCCCATGTGGTATGATTTGCATGTCTCAAGTGATTCAAAATCAAGTGAGTCCAAATGATCCATCTGTATGGACTTTCTTCATGCATATATACTAATAGACATGGTTCGCATGTCTCAATCTTTTCAAAAACGAGTGAGTCCAAAGATCCATCAACATGGAGCTTCTTCATGCGTTTTATACCAATATGACTCAAGTGGCAGTGCCACAAGTATGTGGTACTATCATTACTATCTTATATCTTTTGGCATGAACATGTGTATCACTACGATCGAGATTCAATAAACCATTCATTTTAGGTGCAAGACCATTGAAGGTATTATTCAAATAGACAGAGTAACCATTATTCTCCTTTAATGAATAACCGTATTGCGATAAACATAATCCAATCATGTCTATGCTCAACGCAAACACCAAATAACAATTATTCAGGTTTAACCCCAATCTCGATGGTAGAGGGAGCATGCGATGCTTGATCACATCAACCTTGGAAACACTTCCAACACATATCGTCATCTCACCTTTAGCTAGTCTCCGTTTATTCCGCAGCTTTTATTTCGAGTTACTAACACTTAGCAACCGAACCGGTATCTAATACCCTGGTGCTACTAGGAGTACTAGTAAAGTACACATTAATATAATGTATATCCAATATACTTCTGTCGACCTTGCCAGCCTTCTCATCTACGAAGTATCTAGGGTAGTTCTGCTTCAGTGACCGTTCCCCTCATTTCAGAAGCACTTAGTCTCGGGTTTGGGTTCAACCTTGGGTTTCTTCACTAGAGCAGCAACTGATTTGCCGTTTCATGAAGTATCCCTTCTTGCCCTTGCCCTTCTAGAAACTAGTGGTTTTACTAACCATCAACAATTGATGCTCCTACTTGATTTCTACTTTCGCGGTGTCAAACATCGCGAGTTGCTCAAGGATCATCATGTCTATCCCTGATATGTTATAGTTCATCACGAAGCTCTAATAGCTTGGTGGCAGTGACTATGGAGAACCATCACTATCTCATCTGGAAGATTAACTCCCACTCGATTCAAGTGATTGTAGTACTCAGACAATCTGAGCACATGCTCAACGATTGAGCTTTTCTCCCTTAGTTTGCAGGCTTAAGAAACTTGTCAGAGGTCTCATACCTCTTGACGTGGGCACTAGTCTGAAATCCCAATTTCAGTCTTTGGAACATCTCATATGTTCTGCGACGTTTCAAAACCGTCTTTGGTGCCACAATTTTAAACCAGTTCAACATTACGCACTGAACTATCACGTAGTCATCAAAACGTGTATGTCAGATGTTCGCAACATCCACAAACGACGCTCGAGGTTCAGCACACCGAGCGGTGCATTAAGGACATAAGCCTTCTGTGCAGCAATGAGGACAATCCTCAGTTTACGGAACCAGTCCGCATAATTGCTACTATCAACTTTCAACTAAATTTTCTCTAGGAACATATCTTAGTAGAACTAAAGCGTAAGCTACGACATTATTTGCAAAGACCTTTTGACTATGTTCATGATAATTAAGTTCATCTGATTATTTAATGAACTCCCACTTAGATAGACATCCCTCTAGTCATCTACGTGATACATGATCCGAATCGACTAGGCCGTGTCCGATCATCACGTGAGACGGACTAGTCATCATCGGTGAACATCTCCATGTTGATCGTACCTACTATACGACTCATGTTCGACCTTTCGGTCTCTTGTGTTCCCAGGCCATGTCTGTACATGCTAGGCTCGTCAAGTCAACCTAAGTGTTTTGCTTGTGTTCCGAGGCCATGTCTGTACATGCTAGGCTCATCAACACCCGTTGTATGCGAACGTTAGAATCTATCACACCCGGTCATCACGTGGTGCTTCGAAACAACGAACCTTCGCAACGGTGCACAGTTAGGGGGAACACATCTCTTGAAATTTTAGTGAGGGATCATCTTATTTATGCTACCGTCGTTCTAAGCAAATAAGATGTAAACATGACAAACATCACATGCAAATCATAAAGTGACATGATATGGCCAATATCATCTTGCGCCTTTTGATCTCCATCTTCGAGGCGCGGCATGATCACCTTCGTCACCGGCATGACACCATGATCTCCATCATCGTGTCTTCATGAAGTTGTCTCGCCAACTATTACTTCTACTACTATGGCTAACGGTTAGCAATAAAGTAAGTAATTACATGGCGTTTTTCATTGACACGCAGGTCATAAAATAAATTAAGACAACTCCTATGGCTCCTGCCGGTTGTCATACTCATCGACATGCAAGTCGTGATTCCTATTACAAGAACATGATCAATCTCATACATCACATATATCATTCATCACATCCTTTTGGCCATATCACAGCACATAGCATACCCTGCAAAAACAAGTTAGACGTCTTCTAATTGTTGTTGCATGTTTTACGTGGCTGCTATGGGTTTCTAGCAAGAATGTTTCTTACCTACGCAAAAGCCACAACGGTGATATGCCAATTGCTATTTACCCTTCATAAGGACCCTTTTCATCGGATCTGATCCAACTAAAGTGGGAGAGACAGACACCCGCTAGCCACCTTATGCATCAAGTGCATGTCAGTCGGTGGAACCTGTCTCACGTAAGAGTACGTGTAAGGTCGGTCCGGGCCGCTTCATCCCACAATGCCGCCGAATCAAGATAAGACTAGTAATGGTAAGCAAATTGAACAAATCATCGCCCACAACTACTTTGTGTTCTACTCGTGCATAGAATCTACGCATAGACTTGGCTCTGATACCACTGTCGGGGAACGTAGCAGAAATTTAAAATTTTCTACGTATCACCAAGATCAATCTATGGAGTCATCTAGCAACGAGAGAGAGGGGAGTGCATCTACATACCCTTGTAGATCGCGCGCGGAAGCGTCCAAGAGAACGGGGTTGATGGAGTCGTACTCGTCGTGATCCAAATCACCGATGATCCTAGCGCCGAACGGACGGCACCTCCGCGTTCAACACACGTACGGAGCGGGGACGTCTCCTCCTTCTTGATCCAGCAAGGGGGGAGGAGAAGTTGATGGAGATCTAGCAGCATGACGGCGTGGTGGTGGAAGTAGCGGGATCCCGGCAGGGCTTCGCCAAGCACAAGCGGGGAGGAAGAGGTGTCACGGGAGGGAGGGAGGCGCCAGGGCGCCTCCCCACTATATATAGGGTGGAGGGGGCTGGTTTCTTGCCCTCCAAGTCCATTGGGGCGTTGGCAAAGGTGGGGAAAAGAAATCCCATCATTTTCCTTCCCCACCGATTGTTATCCCCCTTTTTAGGGATCTTGATCTTATCCCTTTGGGATATGATCTTATTCCTTCTAAGGTGGGATCTTGGTGCGCCTTGACCAGGGGTGTGGGGCCTTGCCCCCACCACCCACGTTCATGTGGGTCCCCCCATGCAGGTGGGCCCCACTTCGGAACCTTCTAGAACCTTCCCGGTACAATACCGAAAAATCCCGAACATTTTCCGGTGGCCAAAATAGGACTTCCCATATATAAATCTTTACCTCCGGACCATTCCGGAACTCCTCATGACGTTCGGGATCTCATCCGGGACTCCGAACGACTTTCGGATTTCCGCATACTAATATCTCTACAACCCTAGCATCACCGAACCTTAAGTGTGTAGACCTACGGGTTCGGGAGACATGCTGACATGACCGAGACGACTATCCGGTCAATAACCAACAGCGGGATCTGGATACCCATGTTGGCTCCCACATGTTCCACGATGATCTCATTGGATGAACCACGATGTCGAGGATTCAATCAATCCCGTATACAATTCCCTTTGTCAATCGGTACGTTACTTTCCCGAGATTCGATCGTCGGTATCCTAATACCTTGTTCAATCTCGTTACCGGCAAGTCACTTTACTCGTACCGTAATGCATGATCCCGTGACCAAACACTTGGTCACATTGAGCTCATTATGATGATGCATTACTGAGTGGGCCCAGAGATACCTCTCCATCATACGGAGTGACAAATCCCAGTCTCGATTCGTGCCAACCCAACAGACACTTTTGGAGATACCTGTAGTGCACCTTTATAGCCACCCAGTTACATTGTGACGTTTGGTACACCCAAAGCATTCCTACGGTATCCGGGAGTTGCACAATCTCATGGTCTAAGGAAATGATACTTGACATTAGAAAAGCTCTAGCAAACGAACTACACCATCTTGTGCTATGCTTAGGATTGGGTCTTGTCCATCACATCATTCTCCTAATGATGTGATCCCGTTATCAATGACATCCAATGTCCATGGTCAGGAAACCATAACCATCTATTGATCAACGAGCTAGTCAACTAGAGGCTTACTAGGGACATGTTGTGGTCTATGTATTCACACATGTATTACGGTTTCCAGTTAATACAATTATAGCATGAACAACAGACAATTATCATGAACAAGGAAATACAATAATAACCATTTTATTATTGCCTCTAGGGCATATTTCCAACAATTTAGTCACCGCACTACTGGACTCAGAGAATTTTCCGTTTGTCAGTTATTTGCCGTCCGCTAGCTGACGGCAAAGAAGGTCTTTGCCGTCAGCTTACAAAAAACTGACGGCGAAGAACTAGCTGATGGCAAAGATGCAATTTGCCGTCCCCTAGCGGACGGCAAAGAGGTTGGGTGGGGTCCATTTTAGGGCAACGCTGTAATGGCCCACCCCTCCCCCCAAACTCTTTGCCGTCTGCTAGCGGACGGCAAAAAATGTTGTCGTCCGCTAGCGGATGGCAAAGAGGTTGGTCCCGTCCAAACTAACGGTAACCCCCTCTCTCTACCCGGCCCCACCCCTCCCTCCCTCCCCTCTCTCTCCGCCCGCGCCCGCACCGACGCCATCCAGCACCGTCGCCGCCCCACCACCCCGTCGCCGCACCACCCCGCCGCCCCGTCGCTCTCGCCGCCCCGTCGCGCCCCGCAACATCCCGGCTGCCCCGGCGCGCCTCGCACCACCCCGCCGTGCCATGTCAAGCCCCGTCACGCCCCGCACCACCCCGACCGGCCCGGCGCCCCCGGGCCCTGCTGCGGCCGCCCAGGCCGCCCCGCCCCCTCCTCCATCGGCCTCCACCTCCCCCACTCCCGTGAGCCCCCTCCCCCACTCTTTTTTTCATTATTTTTCTCTGTTAGTTTAGTTAGATTTAGTTTAGGTTTAGGTTTAGATTTAGTTTAGTTTAGGTTTTTGTTTTTTGTTTTCTTAGGATTAGGTTTAGATTTAGTTTAGTTTAGGTTAAGAAGAAAGAAGAAAGATGAAAAAAATAAGAAGAAGAAGAGGAAGAAGAAGAAGAAGAAGAAGAAGAAGAAGAAGAGGAAGAAGAAGAAAATAATAATAAGAAGAAGACGAAGAAGAAGTAGAAGAAAAAGATGAAAAAGAAGGAAGAAGAAGATGAAAAGAAGAAGAAGAAGTAGAAGTAGAAGAAGATGGTGAAAAAGAAGGAACAAGAAGATGAAAAAAAGAAGTAGAAAAAGTAGAAAAAGAAAGAAAAGAAGGTCGAGGGTCGAGGA
Source organism: Triticum aestivum (assembly GCF_018294505.1). Taxonomy (NCBI): domain Eukaryota; kingdom Viridiplantae; phylum Streptophyta; class Magnoliopsida; order Poales; family Poaceae; genus Triticum; species Triticum aestivum. Next base: position 28,908,856 of record NC_057808.1, read on the forward strand.
TCTCCGAGGGGTTGAGGGTCGAGGGTCGGGAACGAGGGTCGAGGATTGCCGAGGGGTCGAGGATCGCCGAGGGGTCGAAGGATTTTTCATAGTTTGAAGTGTCGATGCTTTATGTGATGTGGTTTCCTAAATTTTCTTGACTCGATCGGTAAAATTTGCAGGCTTGGTGCTATTTCATCTGTTTAGAGTCATCATTGGTAGAAGTTTTTGGTTTGTGATCCCGCCGTTGTTCGACTAGTTCCTCTACAGCCGAGGGTGAGCTACGAATCCACCTTCACCTCGTACGCTCTTTTAATCATGTCAGTACATTTCATTTTCATGCTAAGTCGAGTAACCTAGGCGTCTCCCATCTGAAACGGTTGCACCGATAAATATGCATTCAGTTGCATATTTATCACCGTAACTCATTCGGATTGTCCAGCGATTTCCACGGACAGCCCAAGTATGTGTAGATTGGGTACGTTCTCCATGCTCTACCCCATTCCAAGACAAAATTTTGGCAACGCCTCCCTGTTGTTCTCCAGATGCACATTCTCTCGGCTTTTTGCTGAGGCGTGTATTTGGAGAACAGCGGGGAGGTGCTGCCAAAATTTTGTCTCGGAATGGGGTAGAGCATGGAGAACGTACTCAATCTACACATACTCAGGTGGGATTAGGACCTGTCTTTACCTATTAGAGTGTAGGTTGCATGGATGTAATAAAATTGACAAACTAGATTAACTGATGAATATACATGCTGATTGACCTATCTTTACCTATTAGAGTGTAGGTAGGCAAGATGAGTGATTGTGCATGGATGTACACCGGTCATACTAGTCAGAAAGACATGACCAATGAATGGTTAACAAAAACCAAGGGGTTTGTGAGAGCCGCATTTGCAAATGGCCAGAAGAAAACCTGGTGCCCCTGTGTCCGGTGCGACAATTGGCAGAAGAGGGTAGAGGAAGAAATGGGCAAACACCCGCAGAAGAGTGGTTTTACGCCTGGATTTACGGTGTGGACATTTCATGGTGAGTCTGCCCAACGTGTCAGAGCTGAGGTGGTTCGCCGTCGCACCGACGAGCATGATACCGGGATGGAAGACATGGTGCAAGACTTTGATGATGCTCAGGATTCAGACGATGAGATGGAGGAATCTACAAAGGCCTTCAGTGAAATGTTGGAGTCTTCAAAACGTCCTCTCCACGAGCACACTGGGCTTTGTCAGTTGGATGCCATCTCACAAGTAATGGCTCTGAAGACTCAATTCAACTTGGGCAGTGAATGCTACGACGCGATGATGACAGTATTTGGACGCTTTCTACCCAAAGGCCATGTAATGCATGCAAACGTGTACCAGTCGGACAATCCTCCGTGCACTTAAGATGCCATATGAGAAGATACATGCCTGTGAGAAAGGATGTGCCTTATTTAGGCTTGAGTATACGGACTTGAACTATTGTCCCATTTGCAAGTCTTCCAGGTATGTTGTGGTAGACAACGGTATGGGTGAGAAGACACAGACCAAAATCCCCGTTAATGTTCTTCGGTATTTGTCAATCGTACCAAGACTTCAATGTCTTTTCATGGTCGAAGAGACAGCAAGACAGATGACATGGCACAAAATGGGCAAAAGAACCGAACTAGATGCAGATGGGAATCTGATGTTGGTACACACATCGGATGGTTATGCGTGGAAGCGCTTCGATGAATTACATGAGCAAAAAAGGCAGATCCAAGGCATCCTCGAGTCGCCATTAGCACGGATGGGTTCAATGTGTTTGGTCTCATGGCAACCCAATACAGTTGTTTGCCCGTATTTGTCATTCCACCCAATCTCCCCCCGGGCAGATTATGCAAAGAAAGAACATTTTCCTGATGTTTATAATTCCAGGGCCCAACTATCCGGGGAAGAATATAAATGTGTACATGCAGCCGCTCAAGGATGAATTGCAAGAAGCTTGGGATAATGGGTTCAAGACATACGATGCTGCTAGCAAAAAGAACTTCATAATGCGTGTCTGGTACATGTACTCGATGCATGACTTGTCGGCGTATGCGCTATTCGTTGGCTAGTGTGTGCATGGAAGGTTCCCATGCCCCACATGCAAGGCAACTCTTGAGTTTCGTTGGTTGCAGGTGGGTCACAAGTTTTTTTGCTTCGACTTGCATAGGCAGTTCCTGGATCCTCGCCATAAGTTCAGGAAAGACAAGAAGAACTTCATCAAAGGTAGAGTTGTCAAAAACTCTGCACCACCTGCGTTGACAGGCCAAGAGACCCTGGATCAGTTAAACGCTCTCGAGCCAGATCCAGAGCGTCCAGGGTATTTCAAGGGGTATAATTTGGAACACGCCTGGACTCACAAGACATGCTTGTGGGATCTGCCTTACTTCAAAGACCTCCTTTGGCTACACAACATCGACGTGATGCACACTGAAAAGAATATCGCCGAGGCCCTTTTTGGTACATTGTTCGGCGTAGAGTGGAAGTCAAAGGATAATACCAAGGCTAGAGTCGATCAAGAGTCGCTATGTGATAGACCGTTACAAAACATGCATGAACTGAAAGGAAAGCAGAACTGGACGAAGCCAAAGGCATGGTTCAATCTTGGAAGGCCAACTATGAGGGAAATTATCTTGTGGGTGAAAATACAGTTGATGTTCCCCGATGGAGAAGAGCAACGGGAATGAATGTATGAATGGCCAGTGTATGTAATTATCCATAAGGATATAACGGTGGTAGGGAATTGCAAAGGTGGTGGGCATAAGTTGTCGAGAGAACATTGGAGAGTATCTTCAGAATCTTCTGATGAAGTAGGCGATCATCTGGAACGAAGGGCTCTTCGAGTGGAAGTAGTTAGGAGAACCTAGTGTTAGAGTTAGCAAAATCTTTAACCCGAATAGAAGAGAGATCAGAATCCCAGAGTAAAGACGAGGAATAAAAGATCCTAATACCACCCAATTGTGATGTGGGCCCGTAAGCCACACAACAATGTTAGTAAAAAATTTCCAAAGACTAGACTCAACTTTGACCAAGGGGTTGGAAAGGGAGCTACCTACAGGCAGTTGGCTCTGATACCAACTGTGACACCCCCCAATTAAATCGTACACTATTCATACACACAAATGTGTACGATCAAGATCAGGAACTCACGGGAAGATATCACAACACAACTGTAGACACAAATAAAAGTCATACAAGCTTTATATTACAAGCCAGGGCCTCGAGGGCTCGAATACATAAGCTCGAATACAAACAAGTCAGCAGAAGAAACAATATCTGAGTACAGACATAAGTTAAACAAGTTTTCCTTAAGAAGGCTAGCACAAAAACAACAACGATCGAAAAGGCAAGGCCTCCTGCCTGGGTGCCTCCTAACTACTCCTGGTCGTCGGCGTTCTCCATATAGTAGTAGTCGTCTGTAGTGGCATCTGGCTCCTGGGATCTGTCATCTGATCACAACAATCGGGTATGGGGGAAAAGAAGTAGCAAAGCAACCATGAATACTCATCCGGAGTACTCGCAAGACTTACAGCAGATCTATACTAAATATGCATTAGTATTAAAGGAATGTGGTTGTATCTATGGACTGAACTGCAGAATGCCAGAAGAGAAGGGGAAAAGACTAGCCTATCAAAGACTAGCATCTTCAAGCATCTTGCAACATCAGAAGAGACAAGAGTAACATATCATAATAGTACTAAGTATGTTGTAACATCGCCCAGAGATCACTTCCTCGACTCCCTGTGAGAAAGCAATCCCGGAGCCATCATTTCCATTTCATGCCTCAGCATCCAGTTCTAGTTGTATCGATTGGTATACAACTCTGAGCGTCCGTTACCATGGACACGGCTATTCGAATAGATAATACTTCCCTGCAGGGGTGCACAAACTTACCCAACACGCTCGGACACACCATCAGGTCATGACTGGCCTCAGCCAATCAATCCCGCAGTCCTGCGTAGGCTCAATAGAGAGGGCAGCATGCCGGTCCACATCCTAAGCGTGTAGGAGTCTTGGGCCCATCACCCTTTGCACTCCTGCATGTTGCATGGACGGCCGGGATTGGTCCTAGCAACCTCCTTATACAAGGAAGGTGCTTACGTGGGCCACCCGGGCACGTGCCGCTCCATCGCTGATGTCCGAGGAGCTTTCGGCTGATACATACGAAGCAGAGTGCCCATACTTATTCCCGCGTGGTGGTCAGTGCGAAAAAGGCTAGGGGCCTACTCGGATCACATATCCAGACTGTTAGTGTCGCACGCGGTAACGAGCAGAGACTCACGATCATGTGACCCCATCACGCCGTCTCTGGACTTATGGCAAGGGCCTGGAATGCCCGGTGATGACCCACAAGAACAGGGGATCTATCGTAGTCCTTTCGATAAGTAAGGGTATCGAACCCAACGAGGAGCAAAAAGAAATGACAAGTGGTTTTCAGCAAGGTATTCTCTGCAAGCACTGAAATTATCGGTAACAGATAGTTTAATGATAAGGTAAATCATAACGGGTAACAAGTAAATAAAGTAACTAAGGTGCAGCAAGGTGGCCCAATCCTTTTTGTAGCAAAGGACAAGCCTGGACAAACTCTTATATAAAGCAAAGGGCTCCCAAGGACACATGGGAATTGTTGTCAAGCTAGTTTTCATCATGCTCATATGATTTGTGTTCGTTACATTGATAATTTGATATGTGGGTGGACCAGTGCTTGGGTGATGCCCTTCCTTGGACAAGCCTCCCACTTATGATTAACCCCTCTCGCAAGCATCCGCAACTACGAAAGAAGAATTAAGGTAAACCTAACCATAGCATGAAACATATGGATCCAAATCAGCCCCTTATGAAGCAACGCATAAACTAAGGTTTAAGCTTCTGTCACTCTAGCAACCCATCATCTACTTATTACTTCCCAATGCCTTCCCCTAGGCCCAAATAATGGTGAAGTGTCATGTAGTCGACGTTCACATAACACCACTAGAGGAGAGACAACATACATCTCATCAAAATATCGAACGAATACCAAATTCACATGATTACTTATAACAAGACTTCTCCCATGTCCTCAGGAACAAACATAACTACTCACAAAGCATATTCATAATCATAATCAGAGGAGTATTAATTATCTTTAAGGATCTGAACATATGATCTTCCACTGAATAAACCAACTAGCATCAACTACAAGGAGTAATCAACACTACTAGCAACCCACAGGTACCAATCTGAGGTTTTGGAACCAAGATCGAATACAAGAGATGAACTAGGGTTTGAGAGGAGATGGTGCTGGTGAAGATGTTGATGGAGATTGACCCTCCCTCGATGAGAGGATCGATGGTGATGATTATGGCGATGATTTCCCCCTCCCGGAGGGATGTTTCCCCGGTAGAACAGCTCCGCCGGAGCCCTAGATTGGTTCTGCCCAGGTTCCGCCTCGAGACGGCGGCGCTTCGTCCCGAAAGCTTCCTTCTCATTTTTTCCAGGGTAAAAGACACCATATAGCAGAAGATGTGCACCGGAGGCCTGGCAGGGGGCCCAGAAGGTCGGGGGGCGCCCAGGGGGGTAGGGCGCGCCCTCCACCCTTGTGACTGGCTGGTGGCCCCCTCTGGTTCTTTGTTCGCCCAATATTTTTTATATATTCCAAAAATAATCTCTGTGAAGTTTCAGGACTTTTGGAGTTGTGGAGAATAGGTCACTAATATTTGCTCCTTTTCCAGTCCAGAATTCCAACTGCCGGCATTCTCCCTCTTCATGTAAACCTTGTAAAATAAGAGAGAATAGGCATAAGTATTATGATATAATGTGTAATAACAACCCATAATGCATTAAATATCAATATAAAAGCATGATGCACATTGGACGTATCACCCGGCCATGCCACGTAGAATCTCGCGGGCACCCTCCAGGTCAACCCGACTACACATCAACTCGCGGGTACCCTCATAGTCAATCCGACTCGCAGGAGACTGTCAGGAACTCAGGTCCACCTCTACCGGGGTGGTACCGCCTATCCCTTCAGTCCTGCAGGAACAGTAACTCTCGCGGGTACCCCTCGGGGCCGGCCCGTCTTTAACATGGTACTAGGGTAAAGTCAAAGTATATGTATGTTTATAATCATCAAGGGGGAAATCTGAGGAATCACCCTTGATGGATCTCTACTCGATGGTCCATAACATCAAGGGGAATCTGAGGAATCACCCTTGAAGGATCCCTACTCGATGTAACTGTCAAGGTGGACTTGGAGGAATCACCCTCGATGGTCCACACTTGAGGGGTTGCACGACAGAGTCGTTATCGGGAGTGGTGAAGGAGGAATCACCCTCGATGACCGCGATTGAATAGCTACACTACAGAGTTATCATCAGGAGTGCGTTACGAGGTATCACCCTCGGCACTCGATAGTAGCTTTGCATAGTCGAGCAACTAAGGGGGGTGATGTGCTGTGTCGGGCCCTGGACGTCGATCACATTGATCGAGTCATCGGTCATCAAGCGGGGGCAACTGGGATAAGGTGAGGGGTCTCTGGTGGATCAGTAACCAACCTAAACTAAGTAGTTTAGGATAAGCAGGTAAGGTACAAGAGCATGTTACAAAATCAGGCTATGCATCAGAATAGGATCATACAAAAATAGTAGCAGTTCTAATGCAAGCATGAGAGCGAAAGAAATGGGCGATATCGGAATGATCAAGGGTTTTTTTCTTGCCTGGAAGCTCTATCAAGAATGAAGGGGGGTCATCGTCGACGTAGTCGATCACATGGGCAGCATTGGTCTCGGGGTCTACCGGAGAGAAGAGGGGGAAGAACCTATAAATATAAATCAAACACATGCATCTCTAACCATGACACTGTCGGCGTTCTGGGAACAGGGGTCCCCAGACTTGCCTGCCTGCGGCCCACGGCGTGGCTAAGCTAGCGGGCCATACGACCCATCTTCATCGACAAAGCATTGAAGCCCCTCGCGAGGGGCCAAGCCTTGCGAAGCGGACGACACAAGACCTCCTCCGTAGCGGCCTCTCCTGGTGGGCTCGCGAGGACCGGAGATATCAAGGCGGGGCGAACCTCGCGAGGCTCCCGTGACGTGAGTCGTGACGATCAACACCAGGCGGGCGCCTGGCGGGCGCCAGCGCGCGCAGCGTCCTTGTTTCCTCTTTGGTGCTAAGGAGGCAGGCACAGGCGCGGAGTACCGAGGCATCAGGCAAAAGTTTCCATATCGGTGCAACAAGAACAAGACCAGTAGGACGACAAGATGGAGGTCACCATGGAGCCCAAGACGGCGTCACCACCAGAGCCTTTCACAGGCGAAGACCACTTTTGTCAGGATAGCTTGTACTAGCTGTCCCCTTTCAAATTTGCCCGCCGTTGTTGGCTCCCTTCCCGCTCAATATTTGGGGAGAGGACCAGGGCCTATATAAGTAGAACTAGCCACCACCGTAGGGGATAACTGATATCGAGTCCTCTCCACACAAGTTAGACAAGCACAAGAACACCTCAACCTCAGGAGGTTGTTCTTCCCCTTGTACTGTTCATCATCAGCCCAAGAGGCAATCCACCACCACCACATTGGAGTAGGGTATTACACCACAACGGTGGCCCGAACCAGTATAAATCTCGTGTCTTTCTGTGTTGTGAGTTTGTCGAGTTCGTCCGCAAGATCTTAGCGAGCTAGGGCGTGGATCGATAGGAGGGAAAGAACTTCGTGCGCACCCGAGAGTTCGAACCTTAAGGGTTTTGCCGGAACCCCACACCCGACATTTGGCATGCCAGGTAGGGGTGCGCCGGAGCCTCTTCCTCGCCGACCGATCCACCGACGCTCCACGCCCCGATGTCCGGCAATCCAAGGCCAGACTCCGACCGCTGGGCGGCTTGGTCGGCCCGAGCGGTGTCACCTGCCCATGAAGACCTCGACCCCGCGCTCCAGGCGGCGCGAGCACCGTCCAACGCTACGGGGCGTGGGCGGTGCGGCCAGGCATCGTCTACCCTCACCCCACGGCAAGTACGAGCCGCTGCAAGGGCAGCAAGCCACGCCGCAGCAACAGCGCCGCACACACGGCGGGAGCAGGTGAACATGCGGGCAGCACTCACGGTGGCACGAGAGCTGCTGAGGTGCCGGCTGATGGAGAGTGGCCGGAACAAACTGCTGGAACACGTCGCCGAGCTGCTGGACGCGGCGGCATCAGGAGCACCGCCCTTCTGCCATCAGCTTCCTTCTCAGGCCACTACGGGATCTCACGGCGGGCCTCGCCGCAACCACGCGCCATCGGGCGTGCCTGGGGGCTTTGTCAACGCCGGCATGGCCGGCGGCGCCGGGGGCTCCACCGCCCCCATGCATGGGTACAAGCGTCGCCTCCCATGGTCCCAGTGGGATGCCGCGTTACCATCCTCAGGACGCCACGCTGGGCCGGGCAACATGGAGTGTGGGGCACTACGGCGAGGTGTTCGGGTGACGGCCCCGGAAGCCGATGTGCCCCGCATGATGGACCAGGAGTGCGCACCGGAGGACGACCCTGGCTCGTTCCTCGGACAGGATTGGGAAGAAGGGACGCTGGAAGATGAAGCCTTCCAGGAACCAACGGAGAACCACGACGATCGCGCCAGCAACGACAACTTCAAGGTACCACTAATCTCTCAGGGGGAGGTTTACGCTAACCATGGGTTGCAAGTGAATCAGGTCACAACGTCGGTCGATGACCCCAGCACAGCAGCATCCCTTCCGCCAGGGGAAGCACGCTGGGGGCCACGCGGAGGGAGCCAGGAGCAAGGCCCCTCCCCACGTCGCGCGAAGTCAGGCAACATCCGGAGGTAGGCCCTCTGCCGGGGAGGTGTCGGCGAGCGTTCCCCCGGCAGAGGACACGTGGTCGCAGGGGGCACCGCTGGCGTCCCCTTTCCCCTTTGTGTCGTCCAAGTTGCCGGTCGGCTCAAAGGTGGTCGAGGGTGGCGTAAGGCGGGGCCCTCGTCTGGCGATATGAAGCAAGGACGGTTCCTGTGAAGAAGGCCCAGTGCCTGTGAAGCTCGCCGCCCGTGACACTCTCACGTAATAATGAGTGGGGCTGTACACGCCCCGGAGTCTCAGGGGTGCCGGCCTCAGGCCTTGGGGCCCCCTCCCACGCCTAGTGGCAGCACTTAGCTCCGCACTGGTGAGAAGACTCGAAGACCAGAAGACTAGACTAGGCGCCGGACGCAGCCATTTGCTTTGGATCTCTTCTTCTATAGCCTTGCTTTCTGGATTTGGATTTAAGTTGAAGTCGAGTTTTTGTCATTACGTGCGGGGGGTGAATTTTCTCGTTCAAGCAATTTCCTGCCATCTGGTTCTTGCCTTGTTCTGAAGCTCACACTCGCCGCCTCCCCCTCGCGGGCCACTCGCGGGCCCCTCGCGAGCGGGGCTGGGCACAGCACGCGCGCCACGCGCGCCGATCGACGCAGGAACCTCGCGAGGCCCACTCGGGCGAGTCGGCAGACCCTTCAGGAGCCCCGTGGTGGCTGTCGACCTTACAATCTAATTCAGGGCCTGCCCTAGCTAAGGTAAGCCACGGCGGCAAAACTTGCCGTCAGACTCATGACCAACCAAAATGCAACCTCGGTTCAGCATAAAGGAGTAGAAATCAAGGTTTGTTTACATGAGGGGCTCCCCCTCTCAAAATGCTCTCACAATCTTTTGGGACCACGCCCGAGCTTTTGCATACAGGGTGAAGCAATACAGGAACGAGGAATTAGCCAGATATGTCGCTCGCCGCGTCCTCCGCGTCGTCTTCAGACGCGCTGCTCGCGTCGCTGTCACCGTTGTTGACACCGCCACCACCGTCACCAGCATCGGCGTCCCCATCGTCGACCACGTCGCCTCCGTCTGCGGCGACCACCACTGCATCGTCATCTGAAGTGAAGGCCCTGACCAACGTGTCCATGTTGTCCTCTACCCACCGTGCCAGGTCGTCCCGGACGACCATGGGTACGGGGGCGATGGCAGCGTCAAAATCGAAGTCGGGGTTGGCATTCAGGAGATGGCTGAAGACACAGGAGAAAGCACGCTCGAGCAGGCCGCGACTCCTCTCTTCCATGAGTCGGCGAGCTTCGTTAGATCGGGCCTCCAGGCGGGTCACCACGTCGGTGAAGAAGCAGAGGTGACTGGCGTAGTCATTCACCTGAGGATGGGGGCGTTCGCGTCACAGACATGGCCCAGGGCAGTGTTGGCCCAGTTCCGAAGATCCTGAAGCATGGGAGCGTGAACGCGCTCCAGCGCCCGCCTCTCCAGCACTCCCTCCCTATTTCGCCACGCGACGGCCTCGGCGTCATCAACCCGTTTCTGAAGCAAAAGCAGCTCGGCGTGGGCGGAGGCCAAGTCCTCCTGCGCCGTGGCCAGGGCGACGGTCGAGGCCTCCGCGTGCCTCTCTGCTTCAGCGAGCCTGGGCCTGAGGGCCGCGGCCCTGCCCGCATCCTCCGTTCCTACGAGATTCAGCTTCCAATCATACCGACCTTCAAGATCCGCGCGGACCCGGGCCACCAGACGATCGACTTCCTCCTGGACCTTGGCCTCGCGAGCCCCAACGGCATCTTCCGCCTGAGCAACTTGACGCTCCCTTGTCTCCAGTCGTTCGATCTCAAGGCTGCGCTCCACGGCTTCCAGAGCCAGCACCTCCTCGCGCCTCCGGACCTCCTCTTCTTTTGCGGGCGTCCCCCTCAGCGACGTTAGGGCGGCTCTGCGCGCCTCCACCTGGCGCTCGAGGGACGCACTCCAGGCCTAGAGCTCCCACGCACGCTTCTCCGCAGCCTCGCGACGACGGTCAGCCTCGCGAGCCTCCTCCAAGGCTCGGGAGCAAGCTTCACGGGAAACCTTGAGGGACGCCTCGCCTTCACATTGTCAAGATCACGCTGATAGCGGCCAAGGTTGATGGCCACCCTCAGCTTACGCCGTTCCTCCACCAGCCGAAGACCTTCAGCCTCAAGGCGCGAGTCAACACCTGTGAGTTCTTCACCGAGTCGACTCATCGCGTCCATCGCCTGCTGGAAGAGCTCATGACGAACGACGCTCCGCCCGCGTTCCAACTCCAATGCACGCCCCACCTCGTCCTCCGCCATGGGGGCTGTGGGCGGGGAGTTAAGCGGCGCACCCCCTCTCAGCAGGGGGCTGAGGGCTGATGCCGCTCCAGGCACTGGCCTGACCTCACGAGGGGCCCTGGTTGAACGGGGCCCCGTGCTTGAGGAGGAGCCGAAGGCCGAAGTCAACCAGCTGCTATCCATAACCAGAGGAGGAGACCGGGGAACGCCTGCCAGGCTCCAAGCCAGACCAGGAAGGGCAGTGAAGCCACAGATTTGAGGCTCCATGAAGGCGAGCGCACCCCCTCGGCCAGCCTGGCTCCGGGCGCGGCACGCGGGCTCGGGGTGCACAAGGCCAATGGGGGTGCTGAGGAAGGCGAGGATTGCTTCACGAGGGACCCAACGGCCCTGGCAGAAGGGGTCCTGAAGAGCTAGTGTCTGGAAGGAAAGCAGCAATCAAGAAATTGCAAGGTGCAGTACTTACTCGTCGACAGCGAAGTACTTTCGCCGCTTCAACGGCCCGAAGATGTTGTTGCCGCTCGGGGATCCCTTCCTCTTGCGGAGCTCCTCGAAGTCCACGCAAAGCTGACCGAAGCGCTGGACGTGGCGGCTGGCATGAGGCGGGGCCAAAGAAAAGCTTGGGGGGACAATTTCAGGGGTGCCCGGCTGCGGTGAACAGTCGGGCGTCGTCTCGCCATGAACTCCCGAGGCTTCCGGGGCTTTGACCTCGGGAACCGCATGCTGCGTCACCTCAGTAACCGACGCCCCAGGGGAGGGATCGCGAGCTCCCGAGGACGACGCCCTAGGATCACCAGGCGGCCTAAGCTCCTCAGCACTCAAGCCGCCAGCCTCCGTCGGAGCTTGCCCCCCTGCGCCCACACTTGGGACGAGCTCGGCGCCGGCGGCAAGGAAGGGAACCACGTCGACAGGGTTCTCGCGGGGCCCCACCAGGCCAAGCGGGCGCAGCCCCCACTCATCAAAGGAGGGCATGCTTTCGGCAAATTCATCCTTGTTCTCGCAACGGTACAGCAGACAGCTCTTCCTGGGCATGTCGTCCGGCAGAGGGGCACCCGTCAGGACTGTAAGCACTGTTTGCCGCGTCCTAAGAGGAAGCCCCTCCTCCTGAAACCTCATATGGTCCTGACTGCTGAGCAAGGTCCACATCGGGCGGGAATGGCGCTGAAGCGGAGCGACTTGTCGCTTGACGAACTCCTTCACCACCATAAGCGCAGTCACGCCGCGGTCCTTCAGCCTCCTCAGCCTGAGCCAGACAGGAATGAGACGGGGGCTTGCGAGCCTCTGGTGGCCCCAACTGGAGTTGGGAACACCAGGCCCTGGTGGAGCACGGAGCAGAGGGTTGAGCACACCGGCGTCAACAAACACCCATCGTGTCCGAAACTCGCTCGTGGATGGAGGAAGCTCAAAGTCGATCCCCGCGCCCGCTGTCGCTGCCACGGCCTGGAAGCTCACACACCCTGAGCTCTGTCGAGGGTCAGTCAGATGCAATGAGAAGAAATGGCGAAGGAGGGCCACAGAAGGGGCCACAAAAGGCGAAGACGGCGAGAAGAGTCACGGATTGAGGGTCGAGATGCAACATGTGGATCTGATAATGCTCGAGCACCACGTTAAAGAAGGCGGAGAAGGGGGAATCAGGCCAGCCCAAAGGGCATCTATGAAGATTGTGACCTCAGTGGCAGCCCGATCAATGCGGGAACGAGACGCGGGCCAAGCCACTGTCTCTCCCCACTCGGTGAAACTGGAAGCAAGCATGGGGCGCACCTTGTCCATAGCCTCGTCGTTGAGCACCCGGGGACGGCCAAGCGCAGGCTCGGAGGACAGAGGCGCACTTGGCAAAGACAGAGGTTTCTTCCCCTTGTCAGCCTGTTTTGGCGCCATGGCGATGAAGCAGGCGAAGCGCGGGTCAGATTGGAGAGGAGAAGTAGAGCTTCGAGGAAGCAGAGAGATTGGGGAAGCAAGGCGCGGGCGACGGAGGAATAACTGTATGTTGCGGGGGCCGCATAGTCAGGCGGGTTCTAAGGCAACGTGGGGAAGCGGAGACGCCCACGTCCAATCAACCGCCATGCGTCAACCGAGGCTGCAGGCTTTTGGGGCCTGCGGTGCTCCGTACTTGACCTTTGGCTTCGCCTCGAAGCCAAGACCGAGCGCACCTTGGGCCCGGGGGCTACTGTCGGCGTTCTGGGAACGGGGGTCCCCAGACTTGCCTGCCTGCGGCCCACGGCGTGGCTAAGCTAGCGGGCCGTATGACCCATCTTCATCGACAAAGCATTCAAGACCCTCGCGAGGGGCCAAGCCTCGCGAAGCGGACGACACAAGACCTCCTCCGGAGCGGCCTCTCCTGGCGGGCTCGCGAGGAGCGGAGATATCAAGGCGGGGCGAACCTCGCGAGGCTCGCGTGACGTGAGCCGTGACGATCAACACCTGGCGGGCGCCAGCGCGCGCAGCGTCCTTGTTTCCTCTTTGGTGCTAAGGAGGCAGGCGTAGGCGCGGAGTACCGAGGCATCAGGTAAAGGTTTCCATATCGGTGCAACGAGACCAATACCAGCAGGACGGCAAGACGGAGGTCACCGTGGAGCCCAAGACGGCGTCACCACCAGAGCCTTTCACAGGCGAAGACCACTTTTGTCAGGATAGCTTGTACTAGCTGTCCCCTTTCAAATTTGCCCGCCGTTGTTGGCTCCCTTCCCGCTCAATATTTGGGGAGAGGACCAGGGCCTATATAAGTAGAACTAGCCACCACCGTAGGGGATAACCGATATCGAGTCCTCTCCACACAAGTTAGACAAGCACAAGAACACCTCAACCTCAGGAGGCTATTCTTCCCCTTGTACTGTTCATCATCAGCCCAAGAGGCAATCCACCACTGCCACACTGGAGTAGGGTATTACACTACAACGGTGGCCCGAACCAGTATAAATCTCGTGTCTTTCTGTGTTGTGAGTTCGTCGAGTTCGTCCGCGAGTTCTTAGCGAGCTAGGGCGTGGATCGATAGGAGGGAAAGAACTTCGCGCGCAGCCCAGAGTTCGAACCTTAAGGGTTTTGCCGGAACCCCACATCCGACAGACACGACAACAAGGGGTGACCTAACATAGTACTACACGTTGCAGACGTAGAGGGAAAACATCCGGAGTTTTCCTGGTGTCTGGCATTTTCCGGATAGATGAAAAGAGGGGGACGGTTCCATGTTTAGCATGCTAGAGGCATGTGACAGATGAATGGATTGCATATTGGGATTCGCTGGATTTTTCTGAGCAACTTTCATATATGAAACATTTTCATCGGAGTTACGAATTATTTTATATGATTTTTTAAATATTTAAATATTTACTGAAATTATTAATATTTAAATTAATACAAAACATGATTATTGCGTCAGCATGACATCAGCCTGATGTCAACAGTCAATAGGGCGTTGACTGGTCAAAACTGACCAGTGGGCACCACTCATTAGTGAGATAGCTATTAAAACAGGTTTTAATTTAAACTTAACTAGTCTAATTAAGGGGGGTGGATGGTGGTCACAACGAGGAGCTTCACCGCGACGGCAAGATCAGGCACGACGGGGGCGGAGGGGGTAGCTACAGGCCGTGGCAGACGTAGGAAAGAGAGGGGAAGGGGGCGGTGCTCACTGTCGTTGATGAGAAGGCCCGTGGACGCCCGAGGATCTTGGGGTGTCGCAGATTGATGCAGTGGCCGCTGGAGCCCGGGGAGGCTGTCGAGGTTGGGGGCGGCGTGGCGATAATGTCCTGTGCCGTGTGTCTTGACGGCGAGGTGTACTCGACGGATGCTAATACGTCCATTTTGCATCATGGTTACCTACTGTTATTTATATTGTTTTTATGAATAATAATGCTTTTTGGAGTATTTCTAATGCCTTTTCTCTCATAATATGCAAGGTACACACAAAGAGGGAGTAAATAAGTACCAGAGGGGGCCCACCAGGTGGGCACAACCCACCTGGGCGCGCCAGGGAGCCTAGGCGCACCCTGGTGGGTTGTGCCCTCCTCGGCCCACCTCCGGTGCCCCTCTTCTGGTATATAAGTCATTTTGACCTAGAAAAAAATAAGGAGAGGACTTTCGGGATGAAGCGCCACCGCCTTGAGGCGGAACTTGGGTAGGAGCACTTTTGCCCTCCGGCGGAGCGATTCCGCCGGGGGAACTTCCCTCCCGGAGGGGGAAATCATCGTCATCATCATCACCAACAACTCTCCCATCTTGGGGAGGGCAATCTCCATCAACATCTTCATCAGCACCATCTCCTCTCAAACCCTAGTTCATCTCGTGTGTTCAATCTTTGTATCAAAACTAAAGATTGGTACTTGTGGGTGACTAGTAGTGTTAATTACATCTTGTGGTTGATTACTATATGGTTTATTTGGTGGAAGATTATATGTTCAGATCCATTATGCTATTTAATACCCCTCTGATCTTGAGCATGATCATCATTTGTGAGTAGCTACTTTTGTTCTTGAGGTCACGAGGGAAATCTTGTTGCAAGTAATCATGTGAACTTGATATGTGTTTGATATTTTGATGATATGAATGTTGTGATTCCCTTAGTGGTGTCATGTGAACGTCGACTACATGGCACTTCACCATACTTGGGCCTAAGGGAATGCATTGTGGAGTAGTTATTAGATGATGGGTTGCGAGAGTGATAGAAGCTTAAATCCTAGTTTATGCGCTATTCCGCAAGGGACCGATTGGATCCAAAAGTTTAATGCTATGGTTAGAATTTATTCTTAATACTCTTCTCGTAGTTGCGGACGCTTGCGAGGGGGTTAATCATAAGTAGGAGGTTTATTCAAGTAAGAACAGCACCTAAGCACCGGTCAACCCACATATCAAATTATCAAAGTAGCGAACACAAATCAAACCAACATGGTGAAAGTGACTAGATGAAATTCCCGTGTACCCTTGAGAATGCTTTGCTTATCATAAGAGACTGTTTTGGCATGTCCTTTGCCTTAAAAGTATTGGGCTACCTTGCTGCACTTTTATTACCGTTACCATTACTTGATCGTTACAAATTATGTTGCTACCAAACTACTCGTTACTTGTAATTTCAGTGCTTGCAGAGAATACCTTGCTGAAAACCACTTGCCATTTCCTTCTGCTCCTCATTGGGTTACACACTCTTACTTATCGAATGGACTATGATTGATCCCATATACTTGTGGGTCATCAAGGCTCTTTTCTGGCACCGTTGCCGGGGACTGAAGCGCTCTTGGTAAGTGGAAATTGGTAAGGAAAAATTATTACTACGTGCTGAAATTTACTGTCACTTGTTACTATGGAAAACAATCCTTTGAGGGGTTTGTTCGGGGTATCTTCACCTCGACCGGAACCACAATTAGTTACCCCTCAACCTACTGCACCTACTGAAAATATTGGTTATGAAATTCCTTCGGGTATGATAGAACAACTGCTAGCTAATCCTTATGCAGGAGAGGGAACCGAACATCCTGATATGCACTTGATATATGTGGAAGAAATTTGTGGATTATTTAAGCTTGTAGGTTTACCCGGAGATGAAGCTAAGAAGAAGGTTTTCCCTTTATCTTTGAAGGGAAAATCATTGGCATGGTATAGGCTATGCGATGGTATTGGATCTTGGAATTGGAATCGTTTGAAATTGAAGTTTCACCAAAAATAATTATCCTATGCATCTAGTTCATCGTGATCGGAATTACATATATAATTTTCGGCCTTGTGAAGGAGAAAGTATCGCTCTAGATAGGGGGAGGCTTAAGTCAATGTTATATTCATGCCCCAATCATGAGCTCTCAAGAGAAATTATCATTCAGAATTTTTATGCTCGGCTTTCTCATGATGATCGATCCATGCTCGATACTTCTTGTACTGGTTCCTTTATGAAGAAGACTATTGAATTCTGGTGGGATCTTTTAGAAATAACTAAACACAACTCTGAAGATTGGGAACTCGGCGAAGGTAAAGAGTCAGGTATTAAGCTTAAGTATGATTGTGTTAAATCTTTTTATGAATACCGATGCTTTTCAAAAGTTTAGCACTAAATAAGGACTTGACTCTGAGATAGTAACTTCCTTTTGTGAATCTTTTGCTACTCATGTTGATCTCCCTAGGAGAAGTGGTTTAAATATCACCCACCTATTAAAGAAGAAATTAAAGAACCGGTAATAGCTAAAGATGAAACTATTATCTATAATGTTGATTCAGTTGTTCCTACTGCTTATATTGAAAAACCACCTTTCCCTGTTAGGATGAAGGAACATGCTAAAGTCTCAATTGTGGTCAATAAAAGTTATATTAGAACACCCAAACCAGCTGAACAAATTAAGGTAGAACCTAGAATGGCTATGGTTAAAGATCTCAAAGTTGAAAATATAGATGAGCATGTTATTTACTTCTCAGATGAAGCTGCTAGAATTGCCAAACCCGATGAAAAAGATAAACATAGACCTGTTGTGGGAATGCCTGTTGTCCCAGTTAAAATAGGAGATCACTGTTATCATGGTTTATTTGACATAGGTGCTAGTGTGAGTGCTATTCCTTTTACCTTATATCAAGAAATTATGAATGATATAGCACCCGCTGAAATGATGTTACTATTAAATGTGCTAACAGAGACACCATTACACCACTTGGGATTGTTAGAGATGTTGAAGTCTTGTGTGGGAAAATAAAATATCCTACTGATTTTCTTGTTCTTGGTTCCCCACAAGATAAATTTTGTCCCATTATCTTTGGTAGACCTTTCTTGAACACTGTTAATGCTAAAATAGATTGTGAGAAACAAACTGTTGGTATTAGTTTTGGCGATGAGTCTCATGAGTTTAATTTTTCTAAGTTCAGTAGAAAGCATCATAAGAAAGAATTACCAAGTAAGGATGAAATAATTGGTCTTGCTTCTATTGTCGTGTCTCCTACTAATACACTAGAGCAATATTTCATGAGAATAATATGCATATGCATGAAAGAAATGAAATAGATAAGATTTTCTTTGGACAACGTCCTCTGCTTAAACACAATTTGCCTATTGAAACTCTAGGAGGTCCTCCTCCACCTATAGGTGATCCTGTGTTTGAATTAAAACAATTGCCAGACACTTTGAAATATGCCTATCTTGATGAGAAGAAGATATATCATGTTATTATTAGTGCTAACCTTTCAGAACAAGAAGAAGAAAGATTATTAAAGGTTCTGAAGAAGCACCAAGCTGCTGTTGGGTATACTCTTGATCATTTGAAGGGCATTAGTCCCACCCTCTGCCAGTACAAAATTAATATGGACCTTGATGCTAAACCCGTTGTTGATCACCAACAACGTTTAAATCCTAAAATGAAAGAAGTGGTAAGAACTGAAATATTGAAGCTTCTGGAAAGTAGATGGGTAAGTCATGTTCATTGTGTCCCCAAGAAGGGAGGTATTACTGTTGTTCCTAATGATAAGAATGAACTTATTCCACAAAGAATTGTCACTAGCTATAGAATGGTAATTGATTTTAGAAAATTAAATAAAGCTACTAGAAAAGATCATTACCCTATGCCCTTTATTGATCAAATGCTAGAAAGACTATCAAAGCACACATTTTTGCTTTCTTGATGGATATTCTGTTTTTTCTCAAATACCTGTCTTGCAACTTGATCAAGAGAAAACCACCTTTACTTGTCCTTTTGGAACTTATGCTTATAGACGTATGCCTTTTGGTTTATGTAATGCACCTGCTACCTTTCAAAGATGTATGACTGCTATATTCTCTGATTTTTGTGAAAAGATTTTTGAGGTTTTCATGGATGATTTTTTTGTTTACGGAACTTCTTTTGATGATTGCTTAAGCAACCTTGATCGAGTTTTGCAGAGATGCGAGCAAACTAATCTTGTCTTGAATTGGGAGAAGTTCCACTTTATGGTTAATGAAGATATTGTCTTGGGACATAAAATTTCTGAACGGGGTATTGAGGTGGATAAAGCTAAAGTTGATGCAATTGAGAAAATGCCATGTCCTAAAGATATCAAAGGTATCCGTAGTTTCCTTGGTCATGCTGGTTTCTATAGGAGGTTTATTAAAGACTTCTCTAAAATTTCTAGGCCTCTTACAAATCTTTTACAAAAGGATGTTCCATATGTTTTTGATGATGATTGTGTAGAAGCCTTTGAAACACTTAAGAAAGCCTTGATTTCTGCACCTATTGTTCAACCACCTGATTGGAACTTGCCTTTTGAAATTATGTGTGATGCTAGTGATTATGCTGTTGGTGTTGTTCTAGGACAAAAAGTTGATAAGAAATTAAATGTTATTCATTATGCTAGTAAAACTCTAGACAGTGCTCAACGAAATTATGCTACTACTGAAAAAGAATTTTTAGTAGTTGTGCTTGCTTGTGATAAATTTAGATCTTACATTGTTGATTCTAAAGTAATTGTTCACACCGACCATGCTGCTATAAAATATCTTATGGAAAAGAAAGATGATAAACCTAGACTTATTAGGTCGGTTCTCTTGCTTCAAGAATTTGACTTACATATCATTGATAGAAAGGGAGCTGAGAACCCCGTGGCTGATAACTTTTCTAGGCTAGAAAACATTCTTGATGACCCACAACCTATTAATGATAGTTTTCCTGATGAACAATTAGCTGCAATAAACGTTTCTCATAACACTCCTTGGTATGCTGATTATTCTAATTAAATTGTTGCTAAATATATACCACCTAGCTTCACATACCAACAAAAGAAAAAATTCTTATATGATTTAAGACATTACTTTTGGGATGACCCACATCTTTATAAAGAAGGAGTAGATGGTATTATTAGACATTGTCTACCTGAGCATGAACAGGGACAAATTCTATGGAAGTGTCACTCCGAAGCTTATGGAGGGCATCATGCGGAAGATAGAACTGCTCACAAGGTATTGCAATCTGATTTTTATTGGCCTACTCCCTTCAAGGATGCCCGTAAGTTTGTTTTATCTTGTGATGAATGTCAAAGAATTGGTAATATTGGTAAGCGTCCGGAAATTCCTATGAATTATTCTCTTGTTGTTGAACCATTTGATGTTTGGGGATTTGATTATATGGGACCTTTCCTTCCTCTAATGGGTATACACATATTTTGGTTGTTGTTGATTATGTTACTAAGTGGGTAGAAGCTATTCCAACTAGTAGTGCTGATCACAACACCTCTATTAAAATGCTTAAGGAAGTTATTTTTCCAAGGTTTGGAGTTCCTAGATATTTAATGACTGATGGTGGTTCGCACTTTAATCATGGTGCTTTTCGT
Source organism: Triticum aestivum (assembly GCF_018294505.1). Classification (NCBI taxonomy): domain Eukaryota; kingdom Viridiplantae; phylum Streptophyta; class Magnoliopsida; order Poales; family Poaceae; genus Triticum; species Triticum aestivum. The sequence goes on from NC_057808.1 coordinate 28,929,144, forward strand.
AAAATGCTTGCTAAGTATGATGTTAACCATAGAATTGCATCAGCTTATCATCCTCAGTCTAGTGGTCAAGTTGAACTTAGCAATAGAGAAATAAAATTAATTTTACAAAAGACTGTCAATAGGTCCCGGAAGAATTGGTCTAAGAAATTAGATGATGCACTTTGGGCTTATAAAACAGCATATAAAAATCCTATGGGTATGTCTCCTTATAAAATGGTTTATGGAAAAGCTTGACATTTGCCTCTTGAGTTAGAACATAAAGCATATTGGTCAATTAAAGAACTCAACTATGATTTCAGACTTGCCGGTGAAAAGAGGTTATTTGATATTAGCACAATAGATTAATGGAGAACCCAAGCTAATGAAAATGCCAAGTTATTTAAAAAAATAAAAGATGGCATGATAAAAGAATCCAAAAGCGTGAGTTCAAAGTTGGAGAATATGTTCTTTTGTACAACTCTCATTCCAGATTCCTTGCAGGAAAACTCCTCTCCAAATTGGAAGGACCCTATGTTATCGAGGAGGTTTATCGATCTGGAGCCATCAAAATAAATAATGCCGAAGGAACTAACCCGAAGGTTGTCAATGGGCAAAGAATAAAACATTATATCTTAGGTACGCCCATTAATGTTGAAAGCAATATTATCAGAACTATGACACCGGAAGAACACATAAAGGAAACCTTTCGGAACACTACAGAATTGAGAAAAAGGAGGAGGTACGTGATTCGGTAAGTAAACGGACTACGAAAAATCCGCAAAAAATATTTTTTGTCAGTTTTGGAATATTTAAAAATTAGGAAAATAAGAAACTACCAGGAAGGTCATCCTGGTGGGCACAAGACACCAGGGCACGCCTGGCAGCCAGGCGCACCCAGGTGGGTTGTGCCCACCTCGGGTACCTTCCGGACTCTGATTTTCTTCTATTTTCTTGTTTCCCAAGATAAAAAATCTTTATATACCCCCCAAACCTATTGACCACCATATCACGGAGAAATCTTTGATTTTCTTTTCTTGTTGTTTTCGGTCAGATCTGTTAAGCCAGGCATCATGTCTTCTCCCTCCTCCAACAAAGTAGAAGAGGATGCTTGGTTCATGAAGATCGAGCTGAAGAGAGAGGAGCCTGAAGAACCTCTCGAAGGGGCCAAGAGCAAGGAGGCCATCGGAGATCAAGCGTCGGTGGTCGAGCAAGCCCAGCCTACCGAGGATGAAGAAGAAGATATGCTTAAACCTTACTATGATCATCTAACCCCCACTGAGATCGAAGCTTTTCGGATCATAGAAATGATTCGTGTGCAAAATAAATATCTTACTCGTGAAAATATTATGTTGCAAGAGCACATGGTTTTCCTCCGGAGCGTCATCCATAGATTGGAGTATCTTGTGAGCCTGAAGGACAAGATTGCCTCTACCACTTCACCACCACCTCCTTCTTCATGATCAAAAGAAAATTGAGTATCGGGTATGGGCACTCCCCTTGGTTTGTGCCAAGCTTGGGGGAGGTGCCCCGGTATCGTATCACCTCCACTATCTTTTGCTTTTACTTATCTTAGTTTGATCCATAGTTATGTTTCGCTTTAATGAATAAAAGTTCAGTTCGATCCTTTCTTTTTGAGAGTTTGCTTAGTGATATATCCTTGTAAAATCGTGTGCGAGATATATAATAAAGTTTAGTTTGAGTTTTGCTTTCTTTACTTTCATGTTTCAATAAAAAGAAAGGAAATAAATGAAAAAGATCATATGCTAATCTTATAGTAAGTAATGACATCACATAAGGAAGAGTATCAGTAGAAAATTTTATTGGAGATTTGCAAACATAGCATTGGCCAGTGATGCAATTCATGAAAAAATTAATAATGGAAGAGAAGATTCACATGCAAATACACTATCTTGGACATCTTTTGTGATTGTGAACCACCATCAAATTATTATATGCCAAAAAATTTGACGTTGGGCAAGGAAGACAACGTAATGATTCATGTTTGTTCATATTCACTTAGAAGTTATATTGTCATAGATCCTTTAACATGTGGTGCTTGCCCCCTATATTTGCTAGCCAAAAATTCCGCACTAAGTAGAGATACTACTTGTGCATCCAAAAACCCTTAAACCCAAATCTGTTTTGAGAATCCACCATACCTACCTATGGATTGAGTAAGATCCTTCAAGTAAGTTGTCATCGGTGCAATCAGGCAATAAAAATTGCTTCTAAAAGTGTTAGATCATTTAGCATGAGAGAAAAATGAGCATTGTACGAACTTGTGCAACGAATAAAAGCGACAGACTGCATAATAAAGGTTGCTATCATAAGGGGCAATATAATGTGACATTTTTTTGCACTAAGACATTGAGCATACAACCAAAAAGCGCATGGCAACCTCTGATTCCCTCTGCGAAGGGCCTATCTTTTACTTTCATGTATTTACTTTTATGCAAAGAGTCAAAGTCTTTCTCTCTTTTCCTTTTTATTTTCTCTTTTGGCAAGCATCATGTGGTGAGGAAAGATCTAGGCACATATACCCAGTTGGATGTGGGTAGCATGAGTTATTATTGTTGACATCACCCTTGAGGTGAATGCATTGGGAGGCGAAACTATAAGCCCCTATCTTTCTATGTGTCCGGTTGAAACATTTTGCTCATGTGTATGCGGTGAGTGTTAGCAATTATAGAAGACTATATGATGGTTGAGTATGTGGACTTGCCAAAAAGGCTCTGATACGTGTCCCTTACTGAAAAGATAATGAATTGTAGTTGCAAAGTTGACCGAGAACATAGTTTGTTGGTTTCCAATAGATTTTATGCTTTATACTTCGATGTTGTGATGAATTATTACTTATTCATGAGAAGTCTATGATAAAAGTTTTATGGTAAAGTCCGTATTTTGTTTTTATCGACGCCTCTCTCTCTCTCTCTAAGCATGTGGACATGTTTTTTGATTTTGGTTTTCGCTTGAGGACAAGCGAGGTCTAAGCTTGGGGGAGTTGATATATCCATTTTGCATCATGTTTACCTACTGTTATTTATAATGTTTTTATGCATAATAATGCTTTTTGGAGTAATTCTAATGCCTTTTCTCTCATAATATGCAAGGTTCACACAAAGAGGGAGAATTCCGGCAGCTGGAAATCTGGACCTGAAAAAGCTACGTCAGGCTACCTATTCTTCACAACTCCAAATGAGCTGAAACTTCAAAAGGAATTTTTATGGAATAAATAAGAATTATTGGAGCGAATAACTACCAGAGGGGCCCCACCAGGTGGGCACAACCCACCTGGGCGTGCTAGGAAGCCCAGGCGCGCCCTGGTGGGTTGTGCCCTCCTCGGCCCACCTCCGGTGCCCATCTTCTGGTATATAAGTCATTTTGACCTAGAAAAAATAATGGGAGGACTTTTGGGATGGAGCACCGCCGTCTCGAGGCGGAACTTGGGCAGGAGCACTTTTGCCCTCTGGTGGAGCGATTCCGCCGGGGGAACTTCCCTCCCGGAGGGGGAATCATCGTCATCATCATCACCAACAACCCTCTCATCTTGGGGAGGCCAATCTTCATCAACATCTTCACCAGCACCATCTCCTCTCAAACCCTAGTTCATCTCTTGTGTTCAATCTTTGTATCAAAACTATAGATTGGTACTTGTGGCTGATGAGTAGTGTTGATTACAGCTTGTAGTTGATTACTATATGGTTTATTTGGTGGAGGATTATATGTTCAGATCCATTATGCTATTTAATACCCCTCTGATCTTGAGCATGATTATCATTTGTGAGTAGCTACTTTTGTTCTTGAGGTCACGGGAGAAATCTTGTTGCAAGTAATCATGTGAACTTGATATGTGTTCGATATTTTGATGATATGAATGTTGTGATTCCCTTAGTGGTGTCATGTGAATGTCGACTACATGACACTTCACCATACTTGGGCCTAAGGGAATGCATTGTGGAATAGCTATTAGATGATGGGTTGCGAGAGTGATAGAAGCTTAAACCCTAGTTTATGCGCTATTCTGTAAGGGACCGATTGGATCCAAAAGTTCAATGCTATGGTTAGAATTTATTCTTAACACTTTTCTCGTAGTTGCGGATGCTTGCGAGGAGGTTAATCATAAGGAGGAGGTTTGTTCAAGTAAGAACAACACCTAAGCACTGGTCCACCGACATATGAAATTATCAAAGTAGCGAACACAAATCAAACCAACATGGTGAAAGTGACTAGATGAAATTCCCGTGTACCCTCAAGAACGCTTTGCTTATCATAAGAGACCGTTTTGGCCTGTCCTTTTCCTCAAAAGGATTGGGCTACCTTCCTGCACTTTTATTACAGTTACGTTCCTTGCTCGTTAGAAATTATCTTGCTATCAAACTACTCGTTACTTATAATTTCAATGCTTGCAGGGAATACGTTGCTGAAAACCACTTGCCATTTTGTTCTGCTCCTCGTTGGGTTCGACGCTCTTACTTATCTAAAGGACTACGATTGATCCCATATACTTGTGGGTCATCAGAGGCGGAGCGTGCAGACAGCTTGGCGTGGCCGGAGGGGCTCGGTGGTCGCGTGGAATGCGACGAGCAGCGACGGTGGCGCTCGGCCGTGGTGGATCTGGAGAGCGAGGGGGAGAGCGAGGCCCGAGGGAGAAGGAGAGGGGGAGTGGGGCGAGGTGATGGGGAGGTGCGCCCGAGGCGTCGCCCTTACCCCCCCCCCCCCCGGGCAGCGACGGCAAGCTGGTCGGATGGGGTCGACTTGGGCGGGTGCTCAGTCGGCTGTACAGGAAAGGGATGCGGTCTGTGAGGGGGAGTGGGCTGGATGGGCCGGCTCGGGTGGGTCGAAGCACAGGGGGGTTAGGTCCAGAGGGGCAAGGGCATCTTTTTCCTTTTTAACTAGTTTTGCATTTTCTTTTCTTTTTTAAAACTTTTGTTTTCAAAATCTTTTTAAAGCCAAAATAGTTTTATAATTTAGAAACTTCCACCTAATTTAGTTTAATAAACTTATGCCACTGCCACCTTTAGATTGAGGTTTAAATAAAATGGTTTAGTATTTTTATAAATTAAGCAACATTTAACTTATTGCTTTGGCCACTGTTTATTTATTTAAGGTCACTTAAACACTTTACAAAAACATGGTGGTCCCGCATGTTTAAACACGTAGGATGCAGGTACCAGGTTTGTCACATTTATGAAAAATTGGCAATTTGCAAAGTCACAAATCCAAGGCAATATTATTAATATTTCACTTTCTTATAAACATAATAACGCTCAGTCGCTAACAGCCAAAGATTAAGATCTGTACAAGAACACCGAATAGCCGCATAAGAGTAAATGCTTTGTCATATTCAATTCCCGCCAGCTTCTTAAGTTGGGACTTCAGCCCGTAACATGTACGCAACAAAGTTTTACTTAGATGTAGTAGATGATTGATTACAAAACAACAAAAGAATAATATACATAAGCAATCCAGCAAAAAGAAAATATACATGCATAGGGGTATTCTAGGAAGGAAGACCGTCCTACCCGCGTGTTGTCCAATGTCAATTTCTGCGTCAATGGCGTTCCTCCAGAAACCTCGGACCACAAGCCTCGTCCCGTTACACAGTCCATTAGCTGGATCAAAGTTCCTCAGAAGTATGATAGGGCAGTTGAGCTTCAGTTTGAGTGCATTCAGAGGCAGACCGTTGGGAGTCAATCCATTCAGGAACTCCGGAGCATAGTAGCCATATGGGTTGTCCTCTGCACTGTCAAAACTATGGTAGATTACTTATTCCCCCCGAAAACGCTCTACCATCTGTATGTTTATCTTGTCGACGTTGTCATTCGTGGTGGAGAGGATTGCGCGAGAAGTCACGTAATTCAGATCAGACATGTTGTCATCTAGACTCGGAAATACATGGTCAATCAGCTTCTCCAGGTCGTCAGCTTCGCCTGTCGACGGCACACAAATATCTTCAGGGAGTCGTATGTTTCCTTGATCGTTAGCTTCCTCGGTGCCATTTCCTACCCTTAGCAAGTAATCTGCAAACCAGGTGTCATTATGAGCCCTCATTTTGGTGACGAGCCTTAGCTGGCGCATACCCTTCCAGAGATGTGAACTTCGGAGAGTTGCATCGATTATCTAACCCCGGGACCCCCTCCAAATGACTGGAAGCACCTGCCTGAAGTCCCTGCCAAAAACAATAGTCTTTCCTCCAAAGGGTCGGTCCCGTCTTCCCATGATGTCGCGCATGCTGTTGTCGAGTGCCTCGACCACCTGTCGCTTACTCATGGTGGCCTCGTCCATAGTATCAATGAGGCCATCCTCAGTAGCTTGGTGGTCCCACTCTGCTTGGTGAAGCTGCATGAGGTGCCATCATCGCAACTCAATGGATCTTGAACCTCGAGTGGGCAGTCCTGCCTCCAGGCATGATAGAAGCGACGGCGCCCGACGTCGCGGTAGCGATAGCGATGTTGCTCTCACTTCGAACCTTGGCGAGTAGCGCCCTGTACAGGAAGGTCTTCCCTGTACCTCCCGGGCCATCAACAAAGGACACACCCCCATCACCTTGTTCAACTGCATCTAGTATCTCGTCGTATGCAAGCCTCTACTCCAAGTTTAGCGACGATGCCAATTTAGTGTCGTTCACGTCAAACTCGACGGTTGATTCCTCGATCACCTGTCTGGCCTCGCCCCCTGTTGGGTCGAACGCATTGTCAATGCTTGGAAGAGCGAAATCAGCTATGTCTTTACCCATGGACTGTAAGATACCCCTAATGTCAAGCAACAACATCTGCTCTACCTCATTCGGGCATGTGTGTGATCGACGGTAGTCATCATACATAGGCTCAAGGTGCCTATCCGCGGACGTCGCCTGGCTCGCAATGCACCAAGATTGTTGCGAATAACCTCCTAAGTGAACATGGCATCGCCCACTGCTCTACCTCCGTAAGACAGTCATCGAGCGTGTTTTCTGCCTCGATGAGTCCCAACCTTTCAGCAGCCTCTCTAAAGCTCCCACATAACCTACCGTCCACGGTGAGCAGGTCCTCAAAGGATGTCTTTCCCGCAACATGGTTTAGCAGCACATGCAGATAGTATCGCTCCCCCTCGGCCGGATTGGTAAACACGATTTGACCTATTTGATAACGCTCCACCCGCGGCCTCCAATATTTCTTACCCTTCTGCCATGTGAAGCTTCCAGGAAAATCCTTGTACAATATATTCCTAGCCCACTGGTGGTCTTGGTTAGCCGTGAAATACTCCGTCAACATGGATTTTGATGCATTATCAGAGGCGACGACATTGGTCAAGTCAACTTGCTCATTGAATGCCACCATGTGCATATTCGGGAGAGGAAGAGGAAACTGTAGGACAGACGGGGAGTTGGCGCACAAGGGGAAGCCAAATATCCTCCACATCACCTCCGGAGGAGTAACCCACCTCGCGTCCACGTATCTTTTGATCTCGTCAATGTTACCATCGGCGTCGGGCTGGTCGATGCTGAAAGAAGCCCTATCATGGCCCTTGTATACATACTTGTAAAGGTATTTGACGACCTTTATGCTGGAGCAAACCTCAACGTTGATGTGGCAATTGAACATCCGCAGAAGGTAAGGGTTATAAGGCACAACCCATCTGTTGTCCAACATTTTACCCCGAACCTTAGACTGCCGACCATCGTCTCGATGAAGATAAACTTGGTATGAGTCCTTGCGTTGGACCGTGTTTTCATTGAATGGCTGCGGGTATCCGCACTTGCACTCGTTCTGTTGCATGCACACATTTTTGTGGTTGAGAGCACCGCATGGTCCGTGCATCATATGTTTGACCACCAAGGCGTAGAGTTATGGATATTTCTGCTTGTCTGGGAGCTTGGTGGAAATGACTCGGTCGTACTGCTCTGGAATGACGAGCTTATATGACGAATCCATGATCAATAGAAAGTGGGCGTGGGGGAGGCCCCGCTTCTGAAACTCGACTACGTATACATACGCGACAACAACACACAGGATATGCTTCTTGAACAACATCTCCTTCATAGCCTCTAGCTTGCCATGGAACACGCGAGCCACAAGATCAGGTCGGTCTTGCGCTGTCTGACCAGGAAACAACTCATTTGATATCTCTTCCCAGTTAGGGTTGCAGGTCATGATCAAGAAGATGCCAGACTTCCCGTAGGTATGGACAATTGCCATGGCATCCATATGCCTCCGATTCATGTCGCGGTCACCACCTGGGTATGTTCCACGGAGCACTATCCTTACGCCAACAGCGCTTGCTCGGGTCTCCCCGGATGTGATTGCATCAACAACTCATTTATATAGGTCGGCACGAAACTTCGTTTGGTTCTTCATGTACCATTTCAACTTACAACTCTCAATCTTGATGTACATGTCTACCCCCCATTGCTGGAGCAATCGTGCTCCACAGAGTATGGGATTGAATATCGCAGGCCGTGTCTGCAGCCTGTAACAGTATTAATCTCTCACAGAGACGTATAACCTACTATTCCTCTATGCACATGGATGAGACGCCGAAATTAGGATTCATTTGAGAATTATAGTATTCATCGAAACGACAGAATACACAAAAGGCATACTTGCATCCTCATCATCATCATGGCTACCTCCTGGTTGTTGTACAACCGGCCAAGGGACATCACGTTTAGGTAGTTTCGGATGCCAACCGAGCTCCCCACTTGGGTAGAAGACGGGGGTAAGAGAGAGGGTCATATGAACCATCCATCACATGTATATTGTGCCTCTGGTTGTCATTCCCGCAAAGTGTAATTGTACGATCGAACCTCTTCGCTAGGTCAGTGCCCTCCACCCAGATTGCAGTGACCTCGGATGACACTGGTCTATTATACTTTCATTGGTCTAGCCTTTGGTCCATGTTGAGGTCTATCATGTAATCATCGAGGTTGTCCCTGTGCGCACCCAAACTCCTAAACTGCTGGGAGTACGGGTTTTCCCTGAGTATGTCCACTAACTTTCTAATGAAATTCTGGTCCAATTGCTTGGTGGTACCCTGGCAATGGGTTAGGCCAGGGTCGTCGTCGTAAAAGTACAATTGTAGATGCTCTAGATGGGGCGTTGGCCCAAAGGAATGAACGTTGTGGTAGATGGTGTCATGCGCCCGGAACATGTACACCCCAAACTTCATGTTTGTGTAGTTTTCATCGAGGCTGACGCCAAGGATTGTGAAGGAAAAGTGGTCGTTGAAGAACCGTATGTTCTCACGAAAATGCCTAGAGTCTGCATCCGTGCTGGACCAAAGCCTCATTAGCTCTGGGATGGGCTCCATTTCCTTCAGCTCGATCTGCCCATTACGACAGCAGAATCCCGGGGCCTCGGACTCAAACTTCTTGGCCTTGCAGTGGTCGCAGTTCGCGGCTTGCTTCAGGATGTGTATGTTGTCTTGGAGGTTTGAGTAGACATAGTCGAATGGATCAATGTCAATACACTCAGCGCTAGACATGCTCTCGTCTTCGTCTTCGTCCATGCTATCAACATCTGATCCTACCGGCATTTGTTGAATCATCACAGTGAGAACATTTTATACTAATAGTTTTAATCAAAAGAAATTTACATGATCTGCTTGTTCACGTTGACCATACCTTCGTCGCGAAATAGATAGTACTCTTCATCCATGAAGTCAGGTGGTATTGGATCATCGCCCATGATGCCGCTTAGGAATGCCTCCATGTCATTTGCCACAACATTGAGAAGATTGTGATAGTGGCCAACATTTTGACAAAGGAGGGTACAATAGAACTTTGTGCAAAAGATTGTGACAACCTTCATTTCTTACCATTGGTACCGACAGTGTAAGTCGGAATGCTCGTCGAAGGGCCGCCATCAGGTGAAGCAACTTCTTCGGTGGCCTGGGAGCCGGGTGATGCGCGAGAGGTGAAAGCTGGAGTGTCTGAGGTTGTGGTACCTAGATTTGGACGTGGCATTGCGATGGATACTTTGCACCGGGTGTTTTTCCTTCTAGCATAATTTGCCTTTCTTTGAGCACTTGACTCCCGCTTCTCAAACACAGTCAAGCTTTTGCGGCGTTGCATGCACTTCTCTCGTAGCTATTGATTTAGTTTTTCTTTAACATCGACTGTTCCCTCATCCTTCTTCTTCAGATAATATGCTCGGCTACGCACATTTCTCCCTCTTGTCGTCTGTCAACTTACACTTGGGTTCATTATCTGTAGGATCGAAAGTATTTCTAGAGGGGGGTGATTAGACTACTTGACCAAATAAAAATCTAGCTTTTTCCCAATTTTAAGTCTTGGCAGATTTTAGCAACTTAGCACAAGTCAAGCAATCAACCTACACATGAAAGTCTAAGAGTATACAGCGGAATGTAAAACATTTGCATATGAAGGTAAAGGGAGGAGTTTGGAGGGAGCAAACGCAATGTAGACGTGGAGATTTTTTCTGTGGTTCCGATAGGTGGTACTATCGTACATCCACGTTGATGGAGACTTCAACCCACGAAGGGTAACGGTTGCGCGAGTCCACAGAGGGCTCCACCCACGAAGGGTCCATGAAGAAGCAACCTTGTCTATCCCACCATGGCCATCGCCCACGAAGGACTTGCCTCACTAGGGTAGATCTTCACGAAGTAGGCGATCTCCTTTCCCGTACAAACTCCTTGGTTCAACTCCACAATCTTGACGGAGGCTCCCAAGTGACACCTAACCAATCTAGAAGACACCACTCTCCAAAAGGTAATAGATGGTGTGTTGATGATGAACTTCTTGCTCCTGTGCTTCAAATGATAGTCTCCCCAACACTCAACTCTCTCTCTCTCACGGATTTGGATTTGGTGGAAAGATGATTTGAGTGAAAAGCAACTTGGGGAAGGCTAGAGATCAAGATTCTTGTGGTTGAAATGGAATATCTTGGTCTCAACACATGAATAGGTGGTTCTCTCTCAGAAAATGTATGCTGGAAGTGTAGGCACGTTCTGATGGCTCTCTCCACGAATGAAGAGTGGGTGGAGGGGTATATATAGCCTCCACACAAAATCTAACCGTTACACACAATTTACCAAAGTCGGTGGGACCGAATCATGAAACTCGGTCAGACCGATTTAGTTCAAAATGTGAACATTAGGCTTTTCATTAGGGTTAGGGCATAACGTAGTCTCGGTGAGACCGATCACATAAACTCGGTAGGACCAATTTCAATAATAGGCAAACAGAGAGTTGGTCAGGCAAACTTGGTGGGACCGATTCGCTCATTTCGGTGAGAATGAAACATTATGAAAGGGAAATAGAGAGTTTGCATTGCGAACTCGGTGGGACCGATCGCTCATCTCGGTTGGACCAAAACATTACGAAGGTAAACAAAGAGTTTGCAATCCCATCTCGGTGAGACCGAGATCCCGATCGGTGGGACCGAAGTGACTAGGGTTTCTGGCTATGGCTATGTCAAATGAACTCGATGGCGCCGGATAGATCAAATCGGTAGGGCCGAGTTTGACTTTTGGTTTGGGACATATGTGGATATGAGAAAGTGGTTGAGGGCTTTTGGAACATATCACTAAGCATTTTGAGCAAGCAAGCCATTAAGCAACACCTCATCCCCTTTTAATAGTATCGGCTTTTCCTATGGACTCAATGTAACCTTGGATCACTAAAATGAAAAAGTAGAGTCTTGAGCTTGAGCCAATATGTGTCCTTAGCATTTTGAGGGGTCGACATTCCTAGTCCATGCCATGCCAATTATTGAACTTTCTGAAATGATCATCTTGAAAGAGCATTAGTTCAATGAGCTATATGTTGTTAGAAATTATCAAAACCACCCAGGGATAGTTGCACTTTCAATCTCCCCCTTTTTGGTAATTGATGACAACATATAGATCAAAGCTTCGACAAGTGATAAAAATATTTAAATAGATCGTCGCTTTGAGAAGTATGTGTAACATCCCAAAATTCTAAATTTTGGAATGTTATACTGAATAGATAGTTATGATTGATTGTTTGATTGATTGTCTGAAATTGAGTGAAATTTGAATTTTTTTTTTAAAGTTAAATGAGAGGAAATAAAAGGACTTTCCCAAACTTTCATTTTTTTCATTTATGATCTCCGTGAATTCAAATTCTTTTCATCACAAAACCCTGAGAGAAGATGACATGACTTCTTTCATTTAAATAAATGAAAAGGGTTTTTGAAAAGATTTGAATTTTATTTGGAAATATTTCAAATTCAGAAACTCTAAGCAACTCAATGATTTTCATGAGAGAAGATAAAATGACTTCTTCAAAACCTACGAAATATGAGTTGGGAGTTTCAAATATTCAAATTTAGAATCCTTTTGAAATTATTTCCAATTTGGAGTTATTTGGGTTTTATTCAAATTAATTTTCTCCAAAAATAGAATATGGAAAATAGGGTAAAATGATTCCCTACAGTAGAAAATTGGAGAGAAATAAATTTGAAATCATTTTGGTATTTTTTTTCAATGATTTTTATTGGATTTTATTAGAGCAGTAGCACTCTTTGATTTATTTGAATATTTGTGTATTTTATTTGGAGCTAGAATAATGTTCATGTCATAGAAAATCTTTTTCTGAAAATTTTGATATATTATATGCCTATATAATATTTTTATTTCTTTTTTGTTTTATTCTTTTCGTCTGACTTTTTTTTTAAACTTCGTTTCCCCGACTGGGCCGGCCCAGCCCCTGCCAGGCCACGGCCCACCTCCGCGCTGCCTCGCCCGTCGTCCCTGACCGGGACTCCTCCCGGAGTCCGGCGCCGCCCCGCCATCGGCCGCCCCCTTCCCCACGCCACCGCGCCTCCCCTCCTCCTATAAAACCGCCGCCCGATCCCCTCTCCCTCCACTCGCGCCGCCGCTCTCGCCCGCACTTGCGTCGCCGCGCCGCGCCGCAGATCACCGCCGTCGCAGCACCACTGCCGTCCCGCATCACTGCCGCCGCCGGAAGCCACAGCCGCCGCCCTCGTCGCCCTCGACCGCCGCCGACGCCACCACCGCAACCGCCGCCCCTCCCCGTGCTCTTCGCCGCCTTCCCCGACGACCGGAGCCGCCGCCCCAACCGGAGCCAAGCCGCCGCCGCCGTCCCGCGACGCCGGACTTCGCCGCCGCCGCCGCGGTAACTCCTCGCTCTCTCTCGTCCGTTAGATCTAGGATCAACGGTTACGGTTAGATCGTGATCTATTTTTTTCTGAACCATTTTTATTTATTTAGCGAACGGTTCATCCGTTAGCCTAGGCAGCGGACGGTTCCGTTCGCTAGTCTCCCGTAACGAACGTTCGCTTTTTAGTCTTTTTCTTTTTCCGTTTAGTTTCAGCCAGGGACCCATCCGTGAACACTTTATTTACATATTAGCCCCTGATCTTCAAACCCTCACAACTTTTACACCGTTTATCCAAATCCGACAAAACCAACGCCCACTTCTTCGTTACGATCTCCTCTATCCAGATAATCAACTTAAACATGTTTTGAAATTTTTAAAATTTTAATTCAAACAGATTTGTATTTGAACTTCGTCTGATCGTAACTCGAGTTTTATAACTCCGTTTGAGTTGATTCTTTTTGCAAATCGAAGCTCTTGACCTAAACTTTCTGATAAGGCCAAATTCACTTAATTTTGGTGCTGTTAGAAATTGTTTTATGTTGCAAGAGTGAATTACTTGTTTTCGAAGTTTTCCGAAGTCTTTTCTTCGATTCTTTTGCATGATTGCTTATGTGTGGTTACTATTGCTTGCTTACGATAGATTGACCGGAGTGTGACGAGTAGAACTATCAGGAGTTATGAATGCGAATCATCTTCATCAACTGTACAAGGCAAGTTCACACTTTGATCATACTTTTCATTACCCAGTTTTTATGCATTAGTTTTAATCCTCAAACACTACATGGTTAGGACTTGATAACAGGTGGGTTATGGGAAGTAGTTGATGAGGTAGGAACCTATTGTCTTGCATTCAAACCCAGGGTGTTACTACGTTATACTTATACTGCTATGCTATGCTCGTAGACGTGGTTTGGTTTGAGAGTATTCATGAAAGATGTGAGAGTTATTGCTAACTAAGGTTTAACTTAAGGTGGCTACTTTAATACACATTTGGGTGGATTGGTTGGGGCACCTTGGAGCACCCAGTGGTTTGCCCGAGCACCTGGAGAACCCAGTGCTTGCCCAAGGGGATCCCGGAGTACCCGTGTGATCACCCTATGGAATGCCACCCAGGCTCAAAGGGATAATAAGATTATTCATGCTAGAAACTTCCGTGTGCAGCCACAAGATATTATGGGCTCTAGCATAGTTGAGTATGTTGCATGACCTCTTCCAGTGGTAGGCTAGCAGATGTAGGGGATGTAGGTTGGTACTGTCTACCTAGGGTTAGAGTTAATGCTTCTGAAAGACTGTGTCTCGGTCATCCGTTTCTCAAACACCATGTAGTGCGAGAAATCCAACGGAGGAGATCGAGTCTTGTGGGGAAAAGTGCACAAACCTCTGCAGAGTGTACAAACTAATCATGATTAGCCGTGTCCCCGGTTATGGACATCTTGAGTATCTGGTACTTGAATTATTGATTTGATCTCATCACTCTAAATTATTTGTTGGGTTGTTAACTTTTAATTGGGATTGAGTTGGAGGAACCTTCTCCATAATTTTCAACCAACTTGGTAGTTAAATAAAGAATATTCCTTTGATGTAGGGAAAAATTGTCTTTTCGCAAAAACATTATAACCATAGAGCCTCCACCATCCATATATGCATGTAGTGATAGCTATTATTCATCATTTGCTCTATGGTGTGAATTTCCAGTACATTCAATGTACTGGCCCCTTGTGGCTGCACCGTCTCATGTTGCAGGAATCTTACGATGAGTAAGTGATACGTTAGGGTTACGATTTCTACACTCAACTTTGCCGTTGGTGTTGATGGGAATCCACAACCCTATTGTTACTTCCGCTATTTGGATTGAGGTAATAGTATTTACGTTACTTTATACATGTGATTTACCTCTGTTATAAATCCTCGAGTATTGTGTGTGTCAGCATACCGATCCAGGGATGACACTTAAGCACAGAGACTTGACCGTCTGAGGTCGGGTCGCTACAGAGCTCCCCCTAAATTTGTTCATTATTTGAGATTTGCTTTTGAATGCAAATGCACAATCGATTAGGATCATGGGTTACTCTTCTATGTCACATACATCTTGGTGGGGCACTCAGAATGATAGAAAGTAGGTACATGCACTCATCACCAAGCAAAGTGAATGATCGTACAAGTATCTCACACACAAAGACATAAAGTATCAAGCAAGCACACAAAAGTATCAACCAAAACAAAAGAGACAAAAGAGGCAAAGCACTCTCTCTCTCGAAGCCTATGATCTATACATTTCTCCCCCTTTGGCAACAAGTTACCAAAGAGTTCGAAAATGCATTGTGGTATGCGTCTCTCTAGGCTTGATCTTCGGGAGGTGGTGTTGAGAGGACTCCAAGGACGAATGCATCGGTTGAAGTTATTGGAGTTGGTGGAGTTGCAACTGGAGGTGGCACTGAAGTTGTGGCTGCTGGTGCTGATGTGGTTGCTCTTGTGTCAGCCATGGGCACTGCAGTAGATCTCTGACCTCTTGGCACTCTTTGAAAGGCATATGTGGTAGCCTGCCCTTTCCTCTCCTCAGCTTCTTCCTGGAGCTGCTCAACTGCGGTCTGCATCTTAGTCAATTTCAGATCAAGATCATAGAACTTTGTTTCAATGATCCTCTCCAGACTCTCTTGGTTCTGAGTTAGGGTGGCCAAGCCCTTCTCAATCCTCAAGGTTGCTTGAATCAGATAAGCAAGTTGATCTTGTTTGCTCTTCAGAAACACTTGAGATGCCTCTTCAACACTTGGCATATTTGCGGCTTCCTCGGCCTTAGCCTTCTCTCTCTTTTCTTGTGCTTGCACAGAAGTGGGATCCTCAAAATCTAGTCTCAAGGGTAGATGCTCCTTGTCCAAAAGATAAGTGCATGTGCCCATCTTGGAGTTGATGAGTGCCTGAATATGTGGAGCATACCCACAAGATCTCTTCTGGTCTGCAGCGGTCCTCTTGATTGTTTCCACAATTAGCTCATGACTTTGAACTTTTGGGGCACATCAAACAGTTGTAGCAAGTTAATTGAATGACCTCTGATCTTGTGTTATCCAGATTTTGGCAACAATGTATGCCTCAGAATGGTGTTGATAGTAGCTAAGCCAGACAACAGATAATGTACAGACCCAAGCTTACGAGTTTCCAAAGCTTTGTCTGGAATCTCTTTGTACATGTTGGCCATAGAGTTGTGGTCTTTCTTCTTCTTGGCATAGACATCCAAGTCATCTTCATGCTCTTCAGGGGCATTGATCAATTTTTCCCACTCATCAACAGTAGATTGGTACCTTGTACCTTCAGACATCCAAACTATTCTTCCATCAGGATAGAAGTGTGCAGTGGAGTAGAATTGCATTGATGAGTTCATCATTCCACTTGGTAAGCTTCTGTCCCACAAAGTTGTCCACTCCACATGCTTTGAAGCTCGCATGTACACCTGGAAAATGGTCTTCATTCTCATCAATGTATTTCCAGTCAGCCCACTTCATATCACAGACTATGGGCTTCTTATCAAGTAGAATGGTTTCATAGAAATCTTGCTGCTCTTTGGTATGGAACCTGTAGTCCACATCAGTATTTCTCCTCACAGCATATGGATCACTCTGTCTCCAAAGTCTGAGACCTGCATCCTTCCTGATGCTCATATCTTCTACCACTGGATGGCTGTCATCGTGATCTGGAATTTTTTGGTTTGAGCTTCCTAAGCACTTGGGCTTCGGCATCTTCTTCTCCATCCATCTCAGGCACTGGGGCCTTGTTCTTCTCAGCAGCTGGAATATTCCTTGTGCTCCTCTTGGGCTTTGAAGCCTTTGAAGCTTGAGCAGTAGCTTTGGGAGCTGTCTTGGGCTTAGAAGGGGCAGCCCTAGACTTGATGGCATCTCCCATCAGCTTTTGAGACTTGGGTGCTGGTGCAGCATCCTCTTCCTCTTCTTCATCTTTAGAATCTCTCACCATGGTTGATGTTCCAAGTACTTTTGCAGTTGTGGTTCTTGCCCTTTTCTTCTTCTTGCCACCAGCCACATCATCATCTGACTGTTCTATAGAGAACTGCATGGTTTCTCCTGTTGGAACTTTTCTTGGCTTGGATGTTGGCACTCTTTTGGTAGGAACTTTCTTGTGCATACCAGGTTTTGTTGCAGCAGCAGTCCCATATTCTTTCTTCAGCACTTTTTTCTTGGAGCTCACTTCCTCCTCAGCAGCCACATAGTCCTCATCCTCTGAGTCTGAGTTTTTCTTCTTCCTAGTTCTTGTAGCTGCCTTGGGCAAATTTCTTGGAGTTCTCCTGCTTCCCTCATCATAGCTGCTAGAGGGACTAGTGCCCTCACTCATGTTCACTTGCTCTTCTGACTTGTTCTGGCTATCACTCTGGTTAGACATACTGGCAAAGCAAACTGACAGCAGACCCTGTGAATAGATATAGATGAGGTAGAGTGGATAAGCATCACAAAGTGCAGAGGTTTTGCAAAACAGATGAGTCAAAACTTAGTTTTAGTTTCCCACAGAAAGCATTTCGGAGCTACCGATTTGTTAAACTCGGTGACACCGAAGCAAGTGTTGGAGTCTAAACTAGTGAAATCGGTTAGACTGAGTCACAGTTCGGTGACTCTGAGATTGCTAGGGTTTCACAGAGAGTTGAACTTGGTCACACCGATTAGCAACTTTCGGTCAGACCAAAAAGTGCAAGTGCAATGGCCTGAGCCAAACCGGTGAGACCGATTTCCACAACCGGTTGGTCCGAGATGAGTTCGGCGGAAACCTAACCCTAAATTCGAATCAAATCTAATCTAAGGGATGTTATTGCTGGACAGGATGATTTCATACGTGGTAAAGAACATGGCATTTGCTTTGTGCTAAGTATCGGAGTAAAGAACAACACAAAGTTTCGAACTCATACCCTAGTTCAGCGGTGAGTTCGCTATGGCGGCAACGGCGGGGTTGAATCCCGTTGACGGTGACGGAAACAAGCGGCAGGAGGTCGCTGGCGACGAGGAGATGATCCAGAGACCCGAGGCGGCAGAGCAGGACACGCGCGGGATGAAGGGGTTGGAGAAGTTTCCAAAATTCAACCCGTCGGTATATATATATCCCGACCCTGACGGTGTGACCGAGTGGAACAACTCGGTGGCACCGAGATGCAGAATCGCAAGCGGTTATTGCAACTCGGCGTGACCGAAAAGTTCTAATCGGTTGCACTGAGATTGAAAACCTAGATCAACTCAGTGAACTCGGTCAGACCGAAAAGGATGAATCGGTCAGACCGAAATGCACAGAGAGTTTTTGGAAGTTTAAGTCTATGACGAATTGGGGACTCCGATTGCTCCTCACACAGAATGTTCGAATCTGACTTGATCAAACTTTGTGATGTAGCATGAATAGAGTTTGAGACGAGAAAAGCATAGATAGCTAGAGGGAGTTCTTAGGCATTCTTGTCCATCCATTTGGCAAAAGAAAAGGCCGAACAATCAAAGCAACAAATGGATGTCCTCGAATGAGTAAAATATGCAATCAACATGCTCACACAATAAAATGGCAAATGAAATATGTGACAAAGCATGCACAAATACTCTAGCATCTATCAAGCAATTGGCGATGACAGGTCATCTATATATGAGTATATTGACTTAGGAGTCAAATGAGAACATTTGATCATAGGTCATACTCATCGTTTAAGCACAAGTGGGGTTACCACTTTTACATAAAGCATTGTTGTGTTCACACCATTAGAGTTGCTTTAGCTCAATATTTGGAGTAAAGCTCCCCCTAGATGCGATATCCCCCCTAAGAGGGATGAACTAACCTTGGGTTTTGTCGATGATGACTTCATGTAGATGTTGAAGATGTGGATGCTCAATGTTGATGTAGATTATTTGGAGCAATCCATTGGAGTGAGTTGCACTTTCAATACCTACACGGGTTAGTCCCACAAGGAACAAACAAGGATATCCATAGACATAGAGTGATGTTCACACAAGATGATGTCCATGGAAGCATTAGGTTACCTTGTCCCTTGTCTTACCAACAAGAGGGTTTGTAACTCCTTGAACTAGTGCAAGATGTGGAAGTTGTTTGCACTTGTCCTCGCCAAAATGATATGAGTGGAGTATGTTGGCGGAGCCACCCTCAAGAACTCTCTAGTTCTTCTTCTTCGGGATCCACATCATCTTGATGGGAATCCTTGGAGTTGTAGTCGTACTTGATGAAGTAGAACTTGATGTAGTCTTGGGAACCCACTTGACCAAGGCCTTAGGAGCTTCTTCAAATGCATCAATCTCCTCTTGAAGCTTGTCCTTGCCCTTTTGCTTGTGGTCTTGTGGTGGAAGATCATCTTGAGCTTGTGTCCCTTGGAAAGAAGTAGGATCATACTTCTCTTGTTGAGGAACAAACTTCATCTTAGGGTATTGATCTTCTTCCCACTCAACTCCATTGGCATTGAACTTTCGTTCAAAACCAACACCTTGATTCTTCCGGTGCCTTCCTTGCTTGTGTACAATTTCCTCAAATTGCTTACTCCCAGCAAGGCTCTTGTAAACACCTTTCTCTATAATTCCCTTCAATAAGCTATTTTCTTGCTCAAGTGTAACTTGGCTAAGAGAATCATTAGTGGAATCAAGAGAACTACTAGAAGCAACAATATTGGATTTAACATGATCATTGTTACTACTAGAAGAAGAATTTTTCTTGCTCTTGTTGCTAGATTTAACTTGTGGCATGTAAGTAGACAAGAGTAAACGCTTGGCAATGTAAGAAGATATTTTCTTGCGAAGATCATCATTGATTGCTTTTAAGAACCCATGCTCTTACTCAAGGTTGAGCTTTTCAAAGCATAACTTCTCATGAGTCTTTAAAAGTTCTCGACGATCTTCCAAGGTAGTTTCATGAGCTAACTTAAGAGTGTTTAGCTCTTTAGTTAGACGCTCAATCTCCTTCTTATCATCATCATTCGTTTTATCTTGATTAGCATGATTAATAGCAATTTCATCATAGTTTTCATCACTAGAATTGTCAACAAGTAAATCATCATCACCTAGCAAATCATCTTCATCACTATTGAAATCAACATACTTGGGGTGTGATACCTTTGGGCCTTTAGCCATGAAACATCTTCCAATTACTTCATTTGGTGAGTCAAATATGTCATAGGAGTTGGTTGACACAAGTGCTAGACCGGCAACACCTTCATCTTGAGTATATTCGGAGTCAGAGTGATAACTTCTTTCAGAGTGATGGT